>NC_143588.1:105373774-105673774 GCF_048544385.1 Mastigoproctus giganteus
CTTCCTATACCTAAAATAAAGGTAAGCCCTGTTGATTCATAATATAATAGAATATAGGAAATATCGAGCACATAATAGCTCTCTAGTACAAAATTTATTTTTATATATCAAAATGGCGGAATCTGACTTACCCAGGGGTGCTCATATTTAAAAATGGTAAATTTAATCAGTAGTAATTGTTTAAAAACCCAGAGAGCGCTGATTATTCATCATAGTTCATCCCTTTTTATCCTCTTGATTTTCTAGATTGTACCGAGGCAGTAAGTAATTTTCTGTCTTTTCTGTGCTGTTAATTGTGATTTATTTGACCCACATTATTACATTACTTTTTAATTAATTCGTTGTACGTGAAAAAGCAGTTGTTATTTATAAATTATGCAAATATTGTTTACTTTACCTAGTAAGCATTAAAGTATTCACTAAAAGTGAATTTTATGACCCGCCCTCGGCAATAGTTGCCCTACACGGGTCAGTGTGCGTGCCCTACACGTTCTAGGTTTCTCTATATTTTCATAACTGTTCAACTGGTTAGCCATACTTTTGTTTTCCTAGTAGAATTTTGTGAAAAGCCCTCCCACCCAATGTCTTTGCCCATCTTACCCCAAGGTTATTATTATTCTTATTATAAGCAGCCATATGGTACAAGGAAGCCTGAGGCTTATGCTGCACCAGCCAAAAAAAAAATAATAATAAAATAAAAATAATCCCAAGTTACCCCCTGAGAGAGAGAGAGAGAGAGGAATTGCCAAGAAAGAGAAGAATGATAATATCCAGCTCAGGACCCTGGGTTTGTCAAGCCCATACTCACCAGATGTGAGCCCCCTGGGTTAAGTTCTTTACATTGAGTAGGTGCATTGGTGTCGGACAATAAGTGTTTCTGGACCATGACTGCTGATAGTCGGAAAAAACTTGACCATAATGAATATAAGCGAGCTAATAGATTGAAAAGAGAGAGTAAAGAAATAAACAAAATCATGGTATAAAAAAACCCCCCCCATAATTATACATAGAAAATGCATGTCATAATAGTATTAGAAATTAAAAAACTTCTAGAAAATATTAGCATTAAAACAGCACATCTTCCAACAAAATTAAGACACTTCTAGAAAATATTAGTATTAAAACAGTACATCCTCCAGCAGAGGATGTACTGTTTTAATTTCTTTTTGAGAGTAACTCAAAGAGCAATTCCAGCCTCTGTGTTAGTCTTTTATAGGCAGATATCATAGATCCAGTGAGTTTTCGATAAGTTGTAGCCACCAGATGGATGTATCCAAACTTCATCCTTAGATCCTCTGCGAGTTGTGGTTCTGCCTATTTCTGGGGGTGGTGGTGGTGGGGAGGGTTGGGACTAGGGTGTTCTTTTGGTATTTGGAGTTTTCCTCCATGTTTCTTCAGGTCAATCACTTAAATCAGATAACCTTGCAGATGCCTAATATAATGAAAGATTAATCAAAATCTAAAAGGCTTCTTGTTGATTATGCTAGCCAGAGGGAGAAAAGGGTTGGGCTACTACCTGATGTTCAAGTTCATTTAAAGTTTTTCAGCTACAGCCATTGCAAACTGGTAAAAGAATTATAAATAGGCAAATAGACTATACTGGCAAAAGTAATTGCGTAGCAAAATATCAAAGAAATTTTTAACATGACATATTTATAGTGTTGGCAAATTTTTGATTGAATTACAGTGTTCTTGTCAGTAGTATCCTAATCTCTTTTTTATTAATATAAGGTTTTAGTACATTATTCTTTAAACAGTAATCAGTTCAGCCACCACCGTCTGAATAATAAAGCCTGACAAGTGATTCATCGTGTGAAGGCAATACGAATTCCATTATAAACATGTTTTCGAGCGTTTTTTTATTTATTTTTTTTTATTATGAAATGTTTTAGTACTTTTCCATTTAAGAATTTGATTCAATTTTTATACCTTATTAAGTAATTCAATCTTTATTTTCTTAAATTATTTGCCATTTTTTGAATAGTTCTGTAAATTTTTGAATTTTTCTCATAAAGTTTCAAACTCTGAGCTTTTCTTTGCTAGTTTTTTCTCAATATATATCTAAACTATTGTTTAGATATATGTTGTTGTTGACACAGAAATTAATTACTAATGTAATTAATTTCTTGTTATACAGTTGTTGTACACTAATGATATTAAGAGTAGGAGACCAGCGGAATTACTTAACAAGTACAGGTCACTGTTGAAAAAAAGCCGTGAAGTAGGGTTGAATTTGAAAGTGTCTGCAATTCTGCCCAGACATGATAGGAGGGAGTATATGATGAGAGCCCTGTCGATCAATTCAGCCCTGGAAAAGATTGTGCAAGGCTCAAGGGGTAGAATTTTTTTAAGCCTGGAATGTACTTATTAACAGGAGAGATTGCTTCTACAGGGATGGGATACACTTAAATAGAAAGGGTGCAAGAATATTTGCTGATGCTATCGAGGCAATGTTAGGTGGGTCGGAAAACTGCTAGCTTGGGGGAGACAAAGACTAATAGATTAACAGTAGCCACTGGCAGAGGTGGAAGAGATTCTTGCACTGCTTCTATTGGAATGAGCAGAAGCCTGAAAAACAAGATGCAGGATATTTCAGAGACTGCTGGAAGTCATTGCGGTACAAGTAAACACATGGGTTGTGTTAGGGTAGCTAAGAATAGAAACAGGTGCATGTATACTTGCGTGTACACCAATGCTAGGAGTTTAGTAAATAAATTTGAATTTGATGTATTGCACAAAACATCAAAGGCAGATATTGTTGGGATATCAGAGACGTGGTGTCACACAGATATAAGGGATGCAGAACTGGAATTTGGGGAGTACAACGTCTACAGAAAGGATAGACAGGATAGGAAGGGAGGAGGGGTTATGCTATTAGTTAAAAAACACAAAATCCAAGGAAGTGAAGCCAGTCGACATCGATGGACAGGGCAGTGTCGAGTCAGTTTGGTGTGACATAGGCATACGTAAATCAAAATTAAGAGTAGGAGTTTGCTAAAGGCCTAATGACTCTGATGAGTATAATAAGATACTGTACAGGGAAATAGAATGGGCCAGTAAATCAGAGTCTTATAATGGGGGATTTTAATTTCCCAGATATTGACTGGAATTTGTGGGTTGGTCACTCACACACTAGCAAGGCTTTTGTGGATTTATTGGATGATTGTTTTCTACACCAGCATGTTCGGGAGGCAACTAGAGGGAGTAATACTCTTGATCTGATTATCAGTAGTGATTCTTCATGCATTAGGAATCTGCAGATAAAGGAACCACTGGGTGGCAGTGATCACAGTGTGCTGAAGTGGGATTTACTCAAGGAGGTAACTACCATCAGAGGTAAAGGGAAGGGTTTTTGCTTTCGTAAAAGCGACTATGATGGTCTGAGACAGTATTTAAATTCTATACAGTGGGACCAACTGATGATGTTACCAACAGCAAATTCAAAATGGGAAGCATTCAAGGAACTAATCTTGGAAGCTACCAGGCTTTACATACCAACCAAGAAATATTGTTCAAGGTTCAGGCCTAAATGGTTGTCAGATGAACTAATGAGACATATGGCAGAGAAGAAAAATGCATGGGATACATACAAATTAATGGGTGACATGGAAGCCTATGATAGATATAAGTTGGTCTGTAACCAAGTCACAAAGGAGATTAGGCAGGCAAAGGCAGATTATGAGAAATCCTTGGCAAAGGATGCAAAGAAAAACAGAAAAGAGTTCTTTACCTATTTAAACTCAAGAAGGAAAGGGATGAATCAGGTTGGTCCACTGGATGTTAATGGTTCAACAGTTGAGGATCCTGCTCAGATGGCTAACAATCTAAACGAGTATTTTTCATCTATATTCACACATGAGGAGTTATTCAGGAAGGGGAATGTCGTAGGTGAAGTAAACATTGGCAGTGAGCTAGATGATTTTCTAATAACTGAGAGGAAAGTGGAGGAGAAATTGTTGAGGATAAACATAAAAAAGGCACCCGGGGTGGATGGGATCTATCCAATTATATTAAAGGAGGCAGCAAAGGAAGTAAGCAAACTCCTGGCCATAATTATGAGAGCTTCTTTGGACTCAGGGGAGGTACCCATAGACTGGAGATGTGCAAATGAAACCCCAATTCACAAAGGAGGATCAAAGGCTGACACAATTAATTATAGACCTGTTAGTTTAACTTCGGTTCCAGGAAAATTAATGGAGGCACTGGTTAAAGAAGCACTGCAGGATCATCTGGACAAGAATTCAGTTATAGCTCAGACACAGCTTGGTTTTGTTAAGGGCAGGTCTTGTCTGACCAATTTGATTGGATACTATGATATAGTCACAAAAGAACTGGATGCAGGGAATAACTTTGATATTATATATTTGGATCGTAGAAAGGCTTTTGATACTGTTGCGCATGGAAGACTGCTGCACAAATCGGAGAAGTGTGGCATTGGAGGCAAATTGCTGCTATGGATAAAGGGATGGTTGAGTGGCAGAAGACAGAGTGGTAATCAAAGGACACTGCTCAACGTGGACTAATGTTATTAGTTGAGTTCCTCAGGGTTCAGTGTTGGGTCCATTGTTGTTTTCTGTATTTATAAATGATATTGATGATGGTGTATCAAGCTTAATGTCCAAGTTTGCAGACGATACAAAGGTTGGCAGGGTTGTTAAGGACACTACTGATGCTATGCTGCTGCAACAGGATCTGGAAAGGTTGAGCAGATGGGTTGAGAGGTGGCAAATGAAGTTTAACATTGACAAATGTAAAGTACTACATATGGGAAACAGTAACCCCAGATCAACGTATCAACTCTGTGGTACTACGCTGACAGTGGTAGAGAATGAAAAGGACCTGGGGGTAATTGTGCAGGTAGATATGAAGTTCTCTGAGCAGTACAGACGAGCTGCAAGAGTAGCTCATGGTGTCTTGTCAATGATATACAGGAATTTTTCTAGCAGGGACAGGGATGTGATCATTCCCTTGTATAAGGCATTGGTCAGGCCACACCTTGAGTACTGTATACAGGTTTGGAGGCCTCATTTCAAGAAGAATGTAGAGCTGCTGGAACGGGTACAGAGAAGGGCAACAAAATTAGTGAATGGAACATTTGCAGAATAGATGTGTTAAGAGTTGTGTTGCTTTTGGCCAGAGATTCAGTTCTGTCTCCTACTCTTTTTCCTCTGATGTATTAATGACTGTTTCACTGAATGGAAATCTTATGCATAGTTTTGCTGATAGTAGCATGCTATATTCCACCTTTCAGTGTGAGAAACCTTGTCTTGCACAGCTTCAGCTTCTCCAATATATCAATTAATCCAATATATGCATTAATTCTTTCTTTTAATGCCTACCTCCTTGTAATTAGTGAGTCGAAGAGAGAAACCATGTTTTAAGCTAGCTCTGGTGGCTAAAATGAAAGGGATTAACATCAGATGTCTAGTAGAAAATATTTTTTAAATTTAACTTTGTAATACTTGAAATTTTATTTCAATAATTTGGAAAATTTTCTAAAGTATTTCTGCTAACTTAAATTCTTTCCAGTAACTTTGCTAGGTTAACTTTAACTTCACTACTGGATATAGGTTTGGTATAGGAGGAGGATATAGGAGGTGATTATTCCCTTGTATAAGGCAATGGTTAGGCCACATCTTGAGTACTGTATACAGGTCTGGAGGCCTCATTTCAGGAAGGATGTAGAGCTGCTGGAACGGGTACAGAGAAGGGCAACAAGATTAGTGAATGGAACAAAGGGTTGCTCTTACGAAGAAAGGCTTAAGTTTTGCAAATTACAGAGTCTGGAGACTAGGCACCGGCGAGGTGATCTGATAGAGGTGTATAAGGCTTTGAATGGTTTGAGCATGCTCAATGCCAATGGGATTCTTCATCTTGCTCAGAATAATCACCTCAGAGGGCATAAATTCAAATTGAGGAAGGACGGATGTCGGATAGATGTGCGGAAATTTGCCTTTGGCCAGCGGGTGGTTGGTTGGTGGAACCGACTTCCATCACTTGTTGTTGAGGTTGATAGCCTAAACAGATTTAAAGCTCAACTGGACAGGTATTTCGAACGAACGGAGGGGTGAAATGGGAGTGGTGTGTGTGTTTTTTTTTTTTTTTTTTTTTTGGCTGATGCTGAATAAGCTTGCTTTCTTGCATCATATGCCTCTACTAATGCTAATGCTAACAATTTAATTGCTGTAATACTTTAATTCCAATTCTGTTGTATATTGTAAAGTTAAATTTTATAATCTTTTTAAGTTCATATTTTACCTAAATAATGGTTGTTACGAGATCCATTTTCAATACAAAGTCTAAGGACATCAACTCAGACAGAAATGCCTGCAGGTATTTCTGGTATGAGGCATGAATTTGTTGTTTGTATACCTTGTGGCATATATACTAAGGTCTGTCTAGTAGATAAATCAAGCTCAACTGAAGATTCTTTCTTTGCACTTGGTGTAAGAAGCATATTGATCACACATTAAAACTTAGTGCTTTACTAGAAGAATTTGAGTCACTGAAGAAACTGCTGTCTGCCCTAGGAACAAATGTAAGTGGGAGCCCATCAGGGACTCATATCTCATGAACTGCAAAGTGATGCATCCGATTTGTATCCCAGAACAGAATAGTCAAGTGCATACTGCTCTGGTTGAAGGAGATATAGCTATATTGAGAATCTTGTCAAGGAAATGGGTAAAAAAATTTTGGGTGAAGGTAAAGAAAGCCAACATGAGAACCACGGAAAACTTTGGCTAACTTAGTGGGAAAATTTCTTTGTGCTACCGCACTCCAGTAAACACAATAGGTGTTTTCGGTCTGGAGCAGAAGTCGAGAACGATATATTGATTGACAGGTAGGCATAGCAAATGATGTACTGATTGGTGCATGAACATAACAGATGATAACATCGGTTTTGTCTCATTTGTCCTAATGAATGCTTGCCATAATGGTCAAAAAAGGTCAGGTTACCCCCCACTTGAATCCCTCCTAAAATGGCGGGGGTAACCTGACCTTTTTTCTTTAGTATCACGGGTGCACTAGTGGATAAATTGTTTATTAACAAAATATAAATTTTTTTATTACTGTATTTTTATTTTGTTGCTATTTTTAGACACTTGCGTGGATACACACATATCATAACATCAATCAATAGCAATTCGCAATATATATATGTGTACTTAATTTATGAACTTGGAGAAACCTAAGATTTAGTTAACAGTGAAAGTTCAAAGTATAATAAGATAATTATTTGACTTTGATTACATTTATCCATATGTCAGTATAATTCATTTTTTTCACTTTTCAGAATTAAGGAGAAACTGTTTTCAAGTCAACAAAATGAGTGAAACAGCAAGAATAAAAAAAGTGTGACCTTGTGTGTATTTTAAATATTGATAAGAAACAGTCTCTTAATTCAAAGTGAATGTTTCCAGAAATACTAAAAGAGGAATTAAAGTTGACAATGTCAGAAATATGAAAGAAGAACATAAAAAGAAAGCATCGACTTATCCATGTCATAAAACCCTTCAAACTAAAGAAAAACGATTTGCATGCAAAATGTGTGGTAATGCATATTCACAGTCAAGGAACCTAAAAATACATTTGTTAGTTCATACACAGAAGAAACAATATACATGTGAAATATGTTCAAAGGCATTTTTAACGTCATCTAGACTAAAAATGCATCTTTTAGTTCATACTCAGGAGAAGCCATTTACTTGTGATATATGTAGCAAGGCATTTTCACAGTCAAGTTCCCTGAAAACCCATTTGTTAGTTCATACTCACGAGAAACCATTTACATGTGAAATATGTGCAAAGGCATTTTCAACATCATCTAGTCTGAAAACGCATCTGTTAGTTCATACTCACGAGAAGCCATTTTCTTGTGAAATATGTAGCAAAGCATTTTCACAGTCAGGTTCCCTGAAAACACATTTGTTAGTTCATACACAAAAGAAACCATTTTCTTGTGAAATATGTGGTAAGCCATTTTCACAATCAAGTTCCTTGAAAACCCATTTGTTAGTTCATACTCAGGAGAAGCCATTTTCTTGTGAATTATGTCAGAGAGCATTTTCACAATCACATCATCTCAAAACACACCTATTAGTTCATACCAAAGAAAAGCCATTTTCTTGTGCAATATGTGCCAGGGCATTTTCACAGTCACATAATTTAAAAATACATCTGTTCATTCATACCAAAGAGAAGCCAATTTCTTGTGAAACATGTGGCAAGGCATTTCACAATTAAGTTACCTGAAAAGACATCTGTTTTTTTGCTGCTGTATAAGCCTTTCTTGCATTATTTGCTAATGCTAATGCATGGAAATTGTGGTGGTTTTTTTGTCCGACAAACAGGCCAATCGATTTTAAATTTGAAATGAATGGCATTTGAAAATTTGCGGTCACATGCTGCTTTTTAACATAGTCCCCTTTGGGCATTTTTGCCACTGATGCTGCAATGCATTGATTCCAGATGCAAAGAACATCTTTTTGTCTTCAGGCTTCATGTGCTGCAGCAATGATATCAAGGTTGGTGGGAAAATGGATGCTAGCCAAGTATTTTTATCAAATTAGGAAATTGGAGGTCGCATGATGCTAGATTTGGTGAATATGGGGGAGGGCCCAAGATCTCAAGTCCACTCTGATGCAGTGCAGGCATAGCAATGACAGTCTTGTAAACAGGAACATTGCCCTTGTGGAACACTCATGCTGAGTTTTTCTCAGTGTTTGATGTTTTCAAGCATATGGTTCACAAGATCTGCGTAATACGGCTTATTGACTTGCCTTTCTTAAGGTATCCACTAGTAACACTACGAGAATCCCAAAAAAGGTATGCCTTCAGCAGGAGTCAAATTGTCACTCAGTGGAATGGATGAAGTGCTGTTTCCTGTTTGGTCTGCCCCCTTTCTGTTTGGCCAAAAGTGATGAACCTACATGTCATCTACAGTCACAAATTGCAAGGAAATTTGCTGGACCTTCATAAAAACGATTCAAATGTTTATTTGATAAAGTTTGCGCACATTTTTCATCTGCTCTCAATGTCTTGGAACCCATCGTGCTACATCATTTTCATAACGAGAACGTCTGTTATGGGTACACCCATCCAGATGAGATGCCCAAATATGAAGGAACTCTGGCAGGAAATCAAACTGCTAGATTAGGATCTGACCGATAGATTAGGGTCCAAGATGATGCCAAGATATTTTAGCTGGTTTACCAGTTTTATAGTTGTATTATCAACTTTTATCTGTGGTGGTCTCTGTAGGTTGAGGGTTCCCTTAAGTAAGATGGAGGACGTCTTGGTTGGTGAGAGTTTTAAGAAGTGGGTTTGTGCCCAGTCTTGTAGGATCCTCAGTGCCTGGTTTTCCTTGGTTTCGAGCTGGGCCCTGCTGTCTGCAGCAATCGTCAAAATTAAGTCAACAGCTAAAGCCTGGGACCTGACTTCACTAAGATCCATAGCCAGGAACTGATCTAAAATTATGTTCCACAGGAGCGGCCCCAGAACAGACCACTGCAAACCAGTCTGGTCAGCTTTTTGTATGGTGTGACGACATTTATTTTTCTCTGCGAGAGGTAGGACTTGATTGTTAGGTAGAGGTTAACTGGGGTGTGGGCGCATCTCAGCCAGGCCAGGATGCTCGGCCACCAGATGTGTCAAACATCCTGGTGAAATCAATAGTTATGACAAGGAAATACTTCTTGTTGCAAGTGGATGCCGAATCCAGGAGATTTCTCAGCTTCGAGGGTGGAACATCAAGGTTTGAACCCAAATTGAGTTGGCATAATTAGATTTGCTGCTTCGTAGTGGTGGCTAATCCTTTTATGCAGTAGTCTTTCAAAGAGCTTACTGACAACTGGTAACAAAGCTATTGGGCGATATGAATCCGGTATGGTGAGGGACTTGGTAGGATTTTTCAGGATAAGTCTTATGTTCGCTGTCTTCCATTCATTTGGAAAGGTATCTGTTTTGAGACAGGTATTAGATTTGGTGTAGTTTCAACTACTTTTTTGATTTCTGGCTCCAGTAGATCTGGGCCGGGGAAACAGGAAATCTGTTTCTAATTAAGTTGGTGGCCTGTTGTAGTTCCTCAAAGGTAAAGGCTGGTTCTTCTTGTTCTGTCATACGTATTATTATCAGTGCAGATTTCGAGCTGCTCTGGTAGAGGGGTGGCTGGTTCTTGTAAGATTGCATCTAATGTGTTATGGATTGATTGTTCTCACGTAGTAGTTAGGATTCCCTGTGGCGTCCGTGTAGTAGTAATAACCTCTCCTCTGGGGAGTCTGTTTGTGGTGACTATGTACGTCACTCCCCAGGGATCAGTATTTCCTGTAGTACTGACCAAATGCTCCCAAGCTTTGTGTTTGCTCTTTGTTATCAGATCTGTGTATCTATTTCTTCCATTCCTATAGTTTTCTCTAATTGCAGCAACTTCAGCAGCCAGCCATGATTGCCACGCCCTCTGAAACTGCTTCCTTCTTTTGATTGCTTCGTGTCTCGGTCTGGATCTCTGGGATCCACCAGGGGACTGCACCCGGGATTGGGGTCTTGCGTTAGATTGTTGCCTCACTGATGCTTGTGATTATCCTGGTAACTCTTGGGTTTCATTTGGATCAGATTGCAGGTTCATTGCAGCTAGATGTTGGGCTGCAGCCTGTGCAAGCAACTCAACAAAGAGCTCCCAGTTTGCTTTATTAACAAAGTATAACAAAATGTAGGTAATTGGGTGTGACTTGTTTAACACAACTGTCGTTGAGTTTGCCAGGAACTCAAGGAGCTGCCCATTCCTAGTTCCTCTTTGATCAGGTGTTCAACTGTCAGGCTGGTGACCAACAGTTGACATCCTCCCCGACTGATTCTCTTGTTTGGGAGTGTGTCAAGCAGCAACTGCAGGTGGCAAAAGTGATCTCCCTCGGCTTGCAGTACAGTGCAACAGCATAGAGGGGTCCCAGTGGGGTTAAGATGTGAGCACATGCAGCCCTGGCCATGCATAGTTGGCATATTCTGGTTACTGTAAAGTTGGGGTTATGAACCACAATGGCGGCCCAAGGAGTGTCTTCCTCAGACTGTATGATCTTATATACCATTGGGTAGCTGCATACTTTTTTAGAGTGGGTGTGCGGTTCCTGCAATATAATTATGTCAGCATTTTCTTCGTCTGTTTTTGCTCTTAGTTGATCAGCCACTGCTTTGGCCCGCTGCGCATTTTGCTGTAATATAGTAACATTTTGGCAGAAGACAGAGAGTGGTAATTAATGGACACTGTTCATCGTGGACTAATGTTAATAGTGGAGTCCCTCAGGGTTCAGTGTTGGGTCCATTGTTGTTTTCTGTACTTATAAATAATATTGATGATGGTATATCAAGCTTAATGTCCAAGTTTGCAGATAATACAAAGGTTGGCAGGGTTGTTAAGGATGCTACTGACGCTATGCTGCTGCAACAGGATCTGGAAAGGTTGAGCAGATGGGCTGAGAGGTGGCAAATGAAGTTTAACATTGACAAATGTAAAGTACTACATATGGGAAACAGCAACCCCAGAGCAACATATCAACTCTGTGGTACTACACTGACAGTGGTAGAGAATGAAAAGGACCTGGGGGTAATTTTGCAGGCAGATATGAAGTTCTGTGAGCAGTGCAGACGGGCTGCAAGAGTAGCTCATGGTATCTTATCAATGATATACAGGAATTTTTCTAGCAGGGATAGGGAGGTGATTATTCAATTGTATAAGGCAATGGTCAGGCCGCACCTTGAGTACTGTATACAGGTCTGGAGGCCTCATTTCAAGAAGGATGTAGAGCTGCTGGAACTAGTACAGAGAAGGGCAACAAGGTTAGTGAACGGAACGAAGGGTTGCTCTTACGAAGAAAGGCTTAAGTTTTGCAAATTAGTGTCTGGAGACTAGGCGCTGGCGAGGTGATCTGATAGAGGTGTACAAAGCCTTGAATGGTTTGAGCATGCTCAATGCTGATGGGATACTGCCTCTTGCTCAGAATAATCACCTGAGAGGGCATAAATTCAAATTGAGGAAAGACAGATGTAGGATAGATGTGCGGAAATTTGCCTTTAGCCAGCGGGTAGTTGGTTTGTGGAACAGACTTCCATCCCTTGTTGTGGAAGTTGATAGCCTAAATAAATTTAAGGCTCAGCTGGACAGGTATTTCGAACGAACGGAGGGGTGAAGTGGAAGGGTTTTTTTTTTTTTTTTTTTTTTTTTGGCTGATGCTGCATAAGCTTGCTTTCTTGCATCGTATGCCTCTACTAATGCTAATAGTAGTGGCATGTGATGCAAGAAAGCAAAGTGTATGAGCTTATGCAGCATCAGTCAAAAAAAAAAAAAAAAAAATTCGCACCATTCCCTCCAAATGCCTGTCCAGTTCCTCCTTAAATTTATTTAACCTATCAACTTCCACAACGGCAGATGGAAGTTTGTTCTGGCAATTAACCACCCGCTGGCTAAAGGCAAATTTCCGCACATCTATTCTACATCTGTCTTTTCTTAATTTGAATTTATGCCCCCTTAGGTTCGTAATCTGAACAAGTGGAAGTATCCCATCAGAATTCAGCGTGCTCAATCCATTCAAGGCCTTATCACCTCAATCAGTGGCTGGAGACTAGGCACGGGTGCCTAGTCTCCAGCCACTTCGATTTGCAGAACTTAAGCCTCTCTTGGTAAGAGGATCCCTTCATTCCCTTCACCAATCTTGTTGCCCTTCTCTGTACGTGCTCAAGCAAATCTACATCCTTCCAAAAATGAGGCCTCCAGACCTGTATGCAGTACTCAAGATACAGGTCTGACCATTGCCTTATACAGAGCGACAATTACCTCCTTTTTCATGCTAGCAAAATTCCTATATATCATTGACAAAACCCCATGACCTGCCCTGCAGCCTGTCTGCATTGCTCAGAAAACTTCATATCTGACTGCACAATTACTCCCAGGTTTTTTTCATTTTCTACCACCTTAAGTGTAGTACCACACAGTTGGTACATTTCTCTGGGGTTACTTCTACCCATATGTAATACTTTGCATTTGTCAAGGTTAAACTTCAGTTGCCACTTCTTAGCACATCTGCCCAAATTATCTAGATCCTGTTGCAGTAGCACACTGCTATTACTGTCATTAACAACCCTGCCAACCTTTGTATCATCTGCAAACTTCGACATTAAGCCTGATATACCTTCATCAATATCATTGATAAATATACAAAACAACAGAGGACCCAACGCCGAACCCTGTGAGACTCCACAAAGAGCAGCACCCATTAATTACCACCCTCTGTCTTCTCCCACTTAACCATCCTTTTATCCATTGTAGCAACTTACCCTTAATACCATTCTTCTCCAATTTGTACAGTAGTCTTCCATGCGCAATAGTGTCAAAAGCTTTCCTGTAATCCAAATATATGTTATCAAAATTATTTTTTGCATCCAGTTCCTTTGTAACCACATAATAATATCCTATCAAATTTGTCAGACAAGACTTTCCCTTAACAAACCCATGCTGTGTCTGAATTATTGCTGCAGTCTTGTCTAGATGATCCTGCAACACATCTTTAACCAGTGACTCCATTATTTTACCCGGAACAGAAGTTAAACTAACTGGTCTGTAATTACTTGTGTCACCCTTCGATCCCCGTTTGTGAATTGGGGATACATTTGCACATCTCCAGTCTGTGGGGACCTCCCCTGAGTCCAAGGATGCTTTCATAATTATGGCTAAGGGTTTGCTTAGCTGCTTTGCCGCCGCCTCTAATATAACTGGATAGATCCCATCCACCCCAGGTGTCTTTCTTATGTTTAACTTCAACAATTTCTCCTCCACTTTGCTCTCAGTTATTACGGAATCATTAAGCACCCTGCTACAATTAGATAACCTTCTGCCATTGGAGTAATGTCCGTATGGTGCAAGGAAGCATAAGGTTTATATGCTGCACCAGTCAAAAAAATAAATAGATTTTTGCCCGTGTCATTGAGGATACATTAAGGGTTGGTGAAACTGCTAGTTGAGAAACGGGAGTGATATAGACTTGGATTTATCTGATTCTATGTGTCAAAGTAATGCTTGCACGCATCTCAAGAATTCTTGAATGCTGCCACAACGATCTGTCGGCAAGAAGTTCTGAGGTTGGCAATGTTTCAAATCAGCAGAAAGCTAGGGAAACAAGCCTTAAATAACTTCAGAGGATGTTTCAGGGAAGTAAAATATAGAAGAATACTTAGTCTTAACTGTATTTTGCATTAATCTCAAGAGTGTTGCCAATAAGATGAGTGAATTTGTACTTGCCTGTTAGGACGACTTACGGTGATATAATATGGCTAACCATCTGCAGTTCCACCTGGAAATTAAAGATGATGAGTTCCACTATTTTTTGTATAGTGCAATTAATAAAGACGGGGAAGTCAGCGATGTTTGTAGGGTCATGCTTCTTATAAAAAGCAACCGGAGTGGGAAAAGATATTTTTTTTAATCAGAAGATATGTACCATAGAATCTGTATGGTGTGAGTTAGTTGGAAGCAAAGGTATAATAAGATTGAGAGTAATCTGCATACCAGAAGATTATGAAGAGTCTCTACATGCAGATGGAATTGGCAGACAAGTGTGAATGTGTTATTATGGAGACTTCAATTTGCCCATAATTGATTGGAATAAGTGCGTGGGAAACTCACAATGGGAAACAAAATTTTTAAAATAAACCAGCTGATTATTATTTCTTCCAGCATGTTAGAGATACTACTGCTAAATATTCTTTACCTCATTACTCACAAATCATATGACATCTTAGAGCTGTACTGTAACATTACAGTAACTGTTGGTAGCTAGTGATTATGCAGTAATTAGAAGATGAAAAAAGATATAGTAGTTAAAGGTATGGGTTTTAATCTCAGAGAAAGAACTCTTGGAGTTTAAAGAGCTGCATGGCATTAATTAATTAGGTTGATTGCACAGGAAAGGCAATTACATTAGAATCATGCAATACCTTTAAAGAAGTAATCACAGGAGCCATGAAGATACACTATTAAGAAAATACAGCAGAAGATGAATACATGCTGACTGTTCTAATAGAGCAGAAAAAGAGATGAAATGAAAGTTAGAATGATGAAAAGTAAGATGCCTACAACTGTTACAATATGATCTCTATTAGTACCACAGATAAGGTTAGTGAAGCCAAGGCTATATATAAGATTGAGGGAAAGAGTAAAGAATGTAGAGAAGTTTCTTATGTAAACACAAGAATATGAATGAGGATTGGACTCTTGTGTACTGGGTGTGGAAAAGTCTTAGATATGTTGATGAAATGAATTGGTATTTTGCAGTCTTTACTGACAAAATATCATGACGAGGAAGAGGCTGTGCAAGTGAGGCTAAGCCATATGAAATTAATTATTTCAAAATTACCAACGTCGGTGTTTTTGATAAACCTTTGAGCCTAAAGGCATAAAAGGCTCCTGTAGTTGATGGGATATATCCAGCAATTTTTTTTTTTGAGACTGCCAGAGATTGTATTGAACCCCCCCTTGATGTGAATTATGTTGCAATCATTGAGCCCAGGAGAAATTCCTTTGGAGAGGTACCAACATATTGCTAGTACATAAAGGTGTGTCTAAGAGTGATGTCAGTAAATACAGACTAGTTATTCGTATTTCTAAAGTAGGGATCACTTCCCAAAGAGGAAATGATCAATTGTGAGGTCCAGGAATATTTGATAGAAATGGCATTCTGAAGGATGCACAACATTTTTAAGGGAAAATCATTCTTAACCTAGTAAGCTGTGTTGACACAGTTACTCATGAGCTAGTTATAGGGAACAATTTTGAGTTTATTTGATTTTAGCAAGACATTTTACTCAATCCCTCATGAGAAGTTACTGTATAAGCTGGAACATTCCCAGATTGCTGTAAAGATTCCAAGATTGACTGCAGTGCAGAGGGTTATGATTATGGATATTCTTCAGATTGGTGTAACATCAGAAAAGGGGTCCTTGAGGATTGGTTTTTGGACAGCTGTTTCTCATTTTCCTAAATGCCATCGAAGGTTTTGAGGGTACACATTTCACGCATCCATACCATCATCCAAGAATTTTTCCAAGTTTTTCCTTGAATTTATACAACCCATCCACATCAACAGATGGAAGCCCGTTCCAACAATCAACCTCCTAGTTACAGGCAATCTTTTGAACATCTGTTCTTCAACTGTCCTTCAATTTGAATTTGTGTCCCCTCATGTGTGTTATGAGCAAGCGGAAGAATCCCATCAGCATTCAGCTTATTCAATCCATTCAAGTCTTTAGACACCTCAATCTGATCTCCTCACAGGTGCCTAGTCTAGAGCAAGTTCTGAAGTGTGGCTATGGTGGCCAAATGCAGCCACCAAGACGTTTCTATGCAGTGACCAGACAATTTTCATAAATATCAAAATTTTTTATTGTTGAATATATATATATTTTTAATGCAAACAATTTTACATTCTATAAAACTGGAAGATATATTTGTTTCTCAGGTGACTTTAGGATAGAATCTTAAATTACATAACTTCTTATTATTAGTTGCAGCTTTTACAATCACTTTAGGACTATTATTATTATTCCTATGTTATAAGCATATAAATTCCATCTTACTATCTTTGTTATTGATAAGATAAATGTCAATAAAAAATGAATCGTGTGGCCACCAGGAAAAAACTCTTGAGAACCACTGGTCTAGAAATGCCACAATTCTTCAAAAACTTTGCTATATTCCCTCCAGTTAGCTGCCAAAAATAACATTTGCTATTCTGTTGTCTCCTTTTAAAATATCACAGAGAACAGATCATGATTTTGATTTCACTAGGTATCAGAGTGCAATGTATATACAGAGCTGCGACTGACTGAACTTAGAAGAGAAGGGATAGTGAATGGAGTACTAGAAAGAATGGTAGAAATGAATTCTCAATACTACTAATGAGGTTTAGACAGTAAGCATGGAGGCAGTTTGCTCCATTCTCTGTTTAGTGCAACATTTTTTTAAGAAAAGTAAATCAAGTTGTTTGGTTTCCAAAATAGTTACGTATCAATTAAGAAAAAGCTACTGCATAAACTACCACTATTACTAGAAAAGACTGGGACATTAGTGTGTCCCAAAAAAAAAAAAAATGGGACACAATGGGACAAAATTCTAAAATCCAGGGGCACCTGGACCTGGTCACCCTAGACAAAGGAAACTTATTTAATTTCAATCTTTCTGAAACTCAGCCCTGTTTTGTATGTTGCTAAAAGGATTGTTCTGCTCCTGTGTTTATCTACTATGACCTTTTCTCTTACGGAATACCCTGGTTTCTAATCTCTCTTGTGCATAAGCACATCACAAATATGTTTCTGCTGCATCTAAAAAAACTGGGTATTCTCTTTTGCTCTTGTTATTATTTTTGTTCAAAACAGCTACTCTCTGTGTGCAAATCTCAAATAAACTCCACCATGGAATTCTGATCTGTCATTTATTAGCCATTCTACTAAATGTGTGTTGGACAAGAAGCATTGCCACCTTTCTAGGTGTAAGGTTTGATTTATTATTTGTAAGTAGTAGTTCGAGTCAGTCTTTTTTTTTTTTTTTTTTTTACCTATCAGGAAGAGCACATAATAAAGGCTTATTAAAACATTCTGTAAAGTGTAAAGTGTGTTTAGGGTCAAGCGGCACCAGGGGGTTCCCCCATCTCCGCATAGTTTACATTGTGGGTGAACCAGTTGACTGGAAAAGCCAGAGATTCAAAAGTGTATGGACTTTGTATATCTGTGATGCCTTGTACCGTTGTTCATCTGGTCCTTTAGCCGCCAGACCCCTACTGAGGCCCGACGTTGTCCCACTTTCGCCCCATGGAGGCAGACCAGGTACTCACTAGTATATAGTTCACTCTGGCAGGTCCTGCCACCTAATTTCCTGAGATTTCAGTGGCTAGGACCTAAAAAAAAAAAAAAAATAAATAAATAATATGTCGCGGGGAGCGCTAGAAGTCCAAAATGTTGGGCAAAATTAATTTAGATTGTCTGGGGCATGTTCACGTTGCTGTCAGATAGTGGGGTGAAGGCTGAAGACTGGGGGGCAGATAGACAGAAATATGGAGCCGAAAGGAAGGCAACTCCAGTTTACAGTGGGACATGCCCATGCCCCACCAGAGGGAAGAAATAGGGTGGCAGGGGGAAGGGGACAGAAAACTGTCCCCTCCCCGCTCTGCCAGGAACAGGTAAGACAGTGAGCCAAACAAGGGAGCTGGCTCAGGTTGCCAATGTGGCCTGTGTGCATGAGTGGGAGCAAACCAGACCGTAGGGTCAGGTCCACACCATCCAGAAAAACTTGAGGCCCCGCAGAGGTGATCCAATGTTGGTTTGGCTGAATAGGTTGTGCAAAATGTCACAGTTGGGAGTCATTCATGGGACTGTTGTCCCGTCCGGTAGTCAATGTTCTGGGAAGTGAAGTTTTGTCACTTCTCATAAGAGTTCCAGTTTTGTTTTGCATGAAGGATCAAGCAGTGAAACCTGACATCTGGTTGGGGGTCTCTGAGAAGCTTTGTTTGACACATAAATAAATAAATAAATTTTCTGTTTATACTCCAGGACGACCAAACAGTCAGAGGAGTTCTCAAAATAGACAGAATACAAGAAACAGCACCGTATTCAGCAGTCACGGGCTTGAACCCCGGTCACTCAAGGCACGTGTACTTATGCACCTGCGCGCTTGACCACTAGGCTACGGCGACCCACATCTATTCGAAGCTTGCAGGCAGAGGAATGGTCAAGCGTCTAGCATACAGGTTCTGGGCAAACTTGGTGAATGCTATATATGAGGCTTCATCTTCCAGTAAGTAGTGTTCCCGGTTTTTGGGATTAAGGCGCACTTGGATGATTAATTCAACACGAAGATCTTCATAAAATTCGCAGTCATACATCTGGTGTCCCCAGGTCTCCACAGAGCCACATGCACACATTGGGTTGTTTTCGAGTCCAAGAAGGTGTAATTTGTGGCGGATCGCTCCATGTCCTGTTAGGAGATACGTGCTGTGCAATCCAGGGCAAAGCCATACCGGATACTGTGGGTATATTTGTTGCAGATCGGGGAGGAATCTCCGTGTGACTTCCCCTTTTGTGGAGGTCGTCCAGCGCTGCTGCCATATTGATCGCAAATAGATCTGGAGTCTTTTCTTCTCCACTGTCCAATTTGCAGTTGGGTCTGTGGTGTGATCCTGGAAGGTAGTTGGATTTCCGCGTCTAAGCTGCTGTAACATGCCTAGGCGAATCACTTCAAGATCAAGAGGGAGGGTCCCAGTGAGTACTTGCAGCGCATCAGTAGATACAGTGCGGCACGCTCTGGTGAGGGTTAATAAAATCGGTCGGTGAATGATGTTGAGTAGCCGACGATTTACCGCCGTAGAGGCCTTATGGTGCCAGACACCAGAAGCATATGCAATCGCAGGGATAAAGGCTGCTTTGTTAAGTATTGCTAGGGTTCTTCTTTTCAGCTCCCAGTCGCGGCGGGTAATCCTGGCAAGCATGGCAGCGTAGTTTTTCAGATTGGGTTTTGGTGGCAGAGATATTAAGGTGATGAATTTCAGTCTACTCTCTTAGTGTAGAAAGTGCTGAGTTGGCAAGTGTTTCCAGTTGTGCTCTTGAATCAGCAGAGAGGATTAGGGAGCAGTCATCTGCATATGCGAGCGCTTGCACGCCCCCCAGTTCCAGGGAGAGGAACTCATCCAGCACGTAGTTCCATAGGAGGGGACCCAGTATAGAGCCCTGAGGGCAGCCTCTGTATACCTGGCGTTCAACCTTACAGTAGGGAGCCTGCACTAGGATCTTCCTATTGTTCAGGTAGCTCTGAATGCATCCATATAGGTTTGTTGGCAGGTTGGCAGCTCTTAGTCTTGCGAGGATGCTCTGCCACCAGAGGGCATCGAACGCCCCTTCCAAGTCCACAGAGATGAGAAGAAGGTATTTTCGTTGGCAGTTTGACGCGGCATTCATGATATATTCTAGTGCATCCAGAGTGGATTTCCCTGTTTTGAATCCGAATTGTTTGTCTGTTGTTAAATTTGCTGCGGTGTAATGTACTTCAATTCTGTAGTAGGCAGTATTGCCAAGTGTTTATGCATATAGTAATATACTAAATTTAACCAAACAAGTGAAAGAATGGTTATCAGGCCAGCCTGCCAATGTGAGGCATAAGCCATAATGAAGAAATTTTTCTTGTAACAATGAAGGTTCTCATGTGTGATTACCCAACATGTCAAGTTGTACAAAAGCAAATGGAGGTGTTCCTGTTTATTTGTTTTTACAGACTGTTATTCATGATATGCTTGAGTAAGACCATAAGTAAAAAAAATCACAAGTAGTGAAAGATGCCAAATGTTTTAAAGAGCACCATTCAATATTAATAGTGATTAAGGAAAGGAATTTACCTTTCAACAAGTGCATGCATTATTCACATCTAAATTCATTTATATTTACATTATGAGAAGTGCAAAGAAATAGTCACAGATTACTAGGAAATCTTCAGGTGTCAGTATAGCATTAGTCCTACAACTGTCTTTAGCATTTTTTTTAGCATTGGTAGAGGTATACGATGCAAGAAAGCAAGCTTTCTTGCATCGTATGCCTCTACTAATGCTAAATTGCATTCAGAAATTGCAATCGGATCACCTTCCAGGTGCCTAGTCTCCAGACACTAATCTGCAAAACTTAAGCCTTTCTTCATAAGAGCAACCCTTCATTCCATTCTAATCTTGTTGCAGTTCTCTGTACTTGTTCCAACAGTTCTACATCCTTCTTAAAATTAGGCCTCCAGACCTGTATACAGCTCAAGGTGTGGCCTGACCATTGCCTTATAGAAGGGGATAATCACCTCCTTATCCCTGCTAGAAAAATTCCTGTATATCATTGACAAGACACCACGAGCTACTCTTGCAGACTGTCTGCACTGCTCAGAAAACTTCATATCTGCCTGCACAATTACCCCCAGGTCCTTTTCATTAAAACTTTCATAGCACTAAAGAATATCATCTGTTTTGTATTTAAACGCTTATCTGGGTTCCTGCCAGTGAAAATTCAACCACCTCTCTATTCAAGTAGAATTATAAGAAGATAACTCTTCTCAGACTGTTTAAATTCCCTTATAATTAATTACACAGGAATTTATTTTGGACAAATGGTTGTAAAAAATACCTAAAACCCTATCACAGGTACCCTTAATCAAGGTAACTCAAATCATAGAATCTATAAATTATAGTTAGTTTATTGGAAAAACCTAAGGTTTAATTAATAGTGAAAATTTAAAGTGCAATAAGATAATTATTTGACATTGATTGCATTTATCCAGATATTGTTTTTAATTCATTCTTTTCACTTTTCAGAATCAAGGAGAAGAAACTGTTTTCAAGTCAATAAAATGAGTGAAACAGCAAGAATAGAAAGTGTTGCCTAGTGTGTTTTAAATATTCATAAGCAAAAAATTTCTTAGTTCAAAGTGAATAATCGACACTTTCAGTAAGAATCACCATGATATGGTATTTACAGGTTAACTTCCCTGAAGTTATCTTCATAGAGTGTAAAACTCCACATTTATGAAAGTCAAGAAATATAAAATAATTATGTTATAAATTCTGAATGAACAGAATTCTGTTAAATGCATAGGCAGTTTGAAAGAAGAAAAAAATTCAGAAATTTCTAAAATTTTCAAAGAGAAATTAAAATTAACAATATCAGAAATATGAAAGAAGAATATGGTAAAGCATTGACTTATTCACGTCAGAAAACCCTTCATACTCAGGAAAAACAATTTGCTTGTGAAATGTGTGGCAAGGCATTTTCGCAGTCTTCGAAACTAAATAGACATTTGTTAGTTCATACTCAGGAAAAGCCCTTTTCTTGTGAAATATGTAACAAAGCATTTTCACGAAAAGGTAATCTGAAAATCCACTTGTTAGTTCATTCTCAGGAGAAACCGTTTATATGTGAAATTTGTGCAAAGGCATTTTCACAATCAAGTAACCTGAAAACCCATTTGTTAATTCATACTGGGGAGAAACCATTTTCTTGTGATATATGTGGCAGGGCATTTTCACAATCAAGTAGCCTGAAAACCCATTTGTTAGTTCATACTCAGGAGAAACCATTTACGTGTGAAATATGTGCAAAGACATATTCAAGGTCATCTGATCTAAAAACACATATGTTAATGCATAATCAGAAGAAGCCATTTTCTTGTGAAATATGTGCCAAGCCATTTTTGCGATCAAGTTACCTGAAAACACATTTGTTAGTTCATATCAAACAGAAGAAATTTTCTTGTGAAATATGTGGCAAGGAATTTTTACAGTCAAGTTCCTTGGAAACCCATTTGTTAGTTCATAATCGGAAGAAGCCATTTTCTTGTGAAATATGTAGCATTGGATTTTCACAATCAATTTCCCTGAAAACTCATTTGTTAGTTCATACTCACGAGAAACCGTTTTTTTGTGAAGTATGTGGCAAGGCATTTTCATACTCAAGTGACCTAAAAGGACATCTGTCAGTTCATACCAGAGAGAAGAAATTTTCTTGTGAAATATGTGGCAAGGCATTTTCACGATCAAGTTGCCTTAAAACCCATTCGTTTGTTCATACTCAGGAGAAACCATTTTGTTGTGAAGTATGTGGCAAGGCATTTTCATACTCAAGTAGCCTGAAAAGCCATCTGTTAGTTCATACCAGAGAGAAGAAATTTTCTTGTGAAATATGTGGCAAGGCATTTTCACGATCAAGTTCCCTTAAAACCCATTTGTTAGTTCATACTCAGGAGAAGCCATTTTCTTGTGAAAAATGTGGCAAGGCATTTTCACAATCAGGTTCCTTGAAAAGCCATTTCTTAGTTCATTCGCAGGAGAAACCATTTTCTTGTGATGTGTGCGGCAAGGCATTTTCAAAATCAAGTAACCTGAAAATGCATTTGTTAGTTCATTCTCAGGAGAAACCATTTTCTTGTGAAATTTGTTATAGAGCATTTTCACAAAAACATAATCTCAAAGCACACCTGTTAGTTCATACCAAAGAAAAGCCATTTTCTTAAGCAATATGGACCGAGGAATTTTTTCAGTTAAGAAATTTAAAAGCACACCTATTTATTCATACCATTGAGAAGTCATATTCTTGTAAAATATGTGCCAAGGCATTTTCACAATCAAGTTAACTTAAAACTCATTTGTTAGTTCATTCTCAGGAGAAGCCATTTGCTTGAGAAAAATGTGGCAGAGCATTTTCACAATCATAGTTAATCTCAGAATATTCCTTTTATTTCATACCAAAAAAGAGGAGAGAGGCCATTTTATTGTGAAATATATGGCAGTACATTTTCATACTCAAAATGAAAAAATTTCTTGAAAGATATTGTTACAAAGCATTTTGAAAGTTAATTGTGATTGTCAGACTTTCATTTGAAGACTTTCCTGTATATTCATCTGTATTCTCTTCTGTAATATGGCAATGCATGTTTAGAAGTAGATAATCTTATAGCAAACTTCAGTTTCTTGCTCCTGAACCCCATTACCTAGTTTATTACTCAGTGTATTACCTTTTGTTTTAATATGTTACTGTATTTCTATAGTCAGTTGATTTAAAACATAAAAATTTAATTTCAAAGAAATGATTTTAATTCAGAAGATGCCAACCTCCTCTAGATAGTGTAGTGTGAATTTTTTGTAAAAAAAATACAAAAAATTACATCAAGTAGTAATAATCACAGTTTAGTGCAACTTTTGTAGATAGAAAAGGAATAGAAACCTTTACATGAAATAACGTTTTGGTTCTTTTCATTGAACAAGCAGATTTTGTTTCTCTGGGGGTATCTATCTTCAGGGAAATGGGTAATATTTTTTGTAATGAATAAGAATTAATAAACTGTTCAGTTTGTGTTAGTATTAATAGTGGTAAACGATGTAAGAAAGCAGGCTTGTAGCTGAAGGAAAAAATATTCTCATATCTGCTGAACCATTTTAATAGTTTGCCTAGTTCGTCCTTTATTCAAACTATCCACAATCATAATACCTGCTGGAAGTGTGTTCCATCAATCACCTGATTGATGGAACAAACCGACTGGCTGTAGGCAAATTTCTGCATATCTATTCATCAATTTGAATTTATCACCCCTTCAAGAGGAAGGAAGTCATCAGCATTGACCCTTCTGAATCTGTTCAAGGCTCTAAAAACCTCAATCATATCGTGCAGGTGTCTGTTCTCCAGATAGTGCCATTATGAAAGATTAATCAAAATTTTAGACTTCATTCTGATTATGCTAATCAAAAGGATAAAAAGTTGTGCTATGCTGCTGTTGCAGTTCATTTGAAGCTTGTTAGATACAGCCACTGCAGGCTGGTGAAATAATTATTAATAGACTAATACACTTTGTAGCCGAGTGGGCAGGAGCGGGAGTGCAGTAGCACACGCTCTTTGAGTAGACCGGGGTTCAAACCCCTGACTGCTGAATACGGTCGATCTGCCAACCCGCACTGGACCAGCGTGGCAGATTATGGTCCATTTCCCTCAGCAAGAATTGTTGAGGAGGCTTCCATCCTGCAGTGGGTTGATAATGGCTGCACTTTACTTTTTTTTTTACACTTTGTGCTGTCAAAAATTATCAGTTGCCAAAATATCAAAAACTTACTGACACAGTATATGTTTTTTTAATGGTATAGGCCAGTTTTTGCTTGAATTAAATAATGTATTATTGTCAGTAATCTCCTAAGTACATTTTGATAATATCTGGTCTTGTTATATTACTCTTTAAACAGCAGTCAGTTTAGCTAATGAATATAGTTGCATTGGTCTGGCTTGAAGCTGGCATTCCAGTTCATCCAAAAGGTATTCATTGTTATTAAAGTTGAATTTGGGAGACCAGTGAAGGTTTTGCATGATGATGTTCTCAACCCTAGACACTAGGTTGTACAACATGATTTGGTCTCATGCTAAAGCAGATAGGGCCCTTCAGTATTTCTCTAATAATTTAGGAATAACATTTATCCAAAATGCAAGTAGATTGTACAACTTTTTTTTTTTTTTTTTTTGGGAAGGGATGATCAATGGTCTAAGCACAAAAAAACAATGTAAGATATTTTCAGTGCCTCCCGCATTACCAACAACTTCATTTTTTGGAATTTCCCAACAACTGATATTGTTGGGAAAAAACTACAAACTATATATATATATTTTTTCCCAGTTAACTAAACTGCATTATCACATGTTTAAAGGAATTTGTGATTTCATTCTCAGATAGCACTCCAGTAAAAAACAATATTGCTTCAATTGTAAAAACAGCTGTTAATTACCAATCTTTCTAACAATGACAGTAAGTCATGTGATCAGTCCACGAAATTATACACTGAGTGATCATTGAATTATGACCACCTACCTAATACTTTGTAGGTCCTCCTTTTTCTCTCAGTACAGCAGCTATCTGATGTGGCATTGATTCAACAAGATGTTGGAAGCGTTTGGGAGGTATGGCCACACAAGCTGTGTAATGCACCCAGCAATGCACCTATGGAGGTGATTACTGTATCCAGATGCCTGATATGCCTTTCCGTAGTGGCCCTCAAGTGCTCTATGGGATTGATATCAGTGGAGTATGGAGGCCAATATGCTGGAAGTCAGAACTGTTCCTCAAACCATTCCTGCACAGGTGCCCGATTGCTCAGCTCATTGTCATCTTGGAAGACACCATTGCCATTTGCGAAAATATGTAACATAGTGGGGTGTACACAGTCAACAACCAGTTGATGATAGTGGAGACCACTGATTTGTTCCACATGCACCAGGGGTACAAGTTCCTGCCAGTGAAACATGCCCCACACCATACAACTGCTTACACTTTTGATACCATGCATGATGGATCAAGAGCCTCATGTTGTTGATGCCAAAATGTGACTCATCCAACCAGCACACCTTCCGGTCTTCTAATGTTCAATTTGCATGTTCTTTGCACCAGGCAAGTCTTTTACGCCAATGAACCTTGGTTAGGAGAGGATGCCAGAAGCAGCAGTATGTGCTACATACTGCTGCTTCTGGCTATGGAGGTGCCCTTCTTAAAAAAATAACTAAATGCTCTATTGTTCCACAGGGGTTCTTGGACATCATTCATTAAATGGGAATTAAGGCAATCAACTCTTACAATTATTCAATATTCAATGTATACAAAATGTTTCCGGGCAAGTTCATTCGGGTATTGATGTTCCAGAAAACACCTGTTTTATATGATCGACTAATGGTTGATATTTTAGGACAACAATCTCGTGTTCTCAAGAGCTATTCTGAATCGTGGAGAATAGACTCGCAACATCAAAATCAGCGTTGTGTTTATTCATTCTGAAACATTTCTATTAGTTAGACCTCAAAATGCCGCATAACGTGGTTCTTTTAATATAAAACTCTTGCTGTGGATAACGTGTTTTTTTTTTTTTAAGTGTTGTCTCATAACCTGAGACCTTATGCGTCCCATCTACTGGAACTGGCCCACCTTCCCGTGGGCCAGTTCCAGTAGATGTGGACGAGTATCTAGAAGCAGCCTTCCAGGTGATAGCTGCTTCTGGGTAGCCAAGAGGTCAGCATAACACATCAACATAACATGCATTAAAGTACACGAACATTGCACTATTACACGCTGGCCTGTTTTGCAGAGTCTGTTCAACGTACAAAGAAACGAGGTGGATTTGAACGGACGTTCTAGGAGCCACCCTACCTATACACACACATGTCCACATGTGGATAACGTGTAGCATGAGAATGGCCAGAGGCAAGGAAGATCAAACAAAACATGGTTTATCAATTATAGCATACAGATAGATATAAGAATCAAATTGTTGCATCTTTCGTACAGTAAAACAAAAACTCTTTGCCTCTTATTAATGAATAAACAATAGATTAATCGGATAATAATGCATATGTAGCAATACAGGGCCTCCGTTACCGAGTGGTCAGGGGCGGGAGTGCAGTAGCACACGCTCTTTGAGTAGACCGGGGTTCAAGCCCCTGACTGCTGAATACGGTCGATCTGCCAACCCGCACTGGATCAGAATGGCAGATTATGGTCCATATCCCTCAGCATGAATTGTTGAGGAGGCTTCCATCCTGCAGTGGGTTGATAATGGCTGCACTTTACCTTTTTTTCTTTTCTTTTTTATGTACAAGCATGTCTGCGTTCTTCATGTAATCTTTAATTAGCACTGCTGCTCGTACTCTATGGAGCCAACAATCATCTCGCTATTCGAGTATCTGGATTTAACAATCAACTGATGAAGTTTCATTACTACAAATGGAACTTGTTAACCTTAAACTCTAATTTCTAAGTGTGGTATAATAGATGTTACCATAATGTGTTCCTAGGAAGAGAGTTGTTTGTCAGTGGACTTTAGTAAATAAGGAGTTAAGTCATAACACTCGACACTTTCATTCTGTTAGCTATCGTGTTGCAAACAGGGTGAAACTTACCAGAATAAACTTAGGTACGTTCAGGGCTTAATGATTAAGAACAAGAACCAGTGGCACAAGGCTTTCAAGACGTCCTTTTTTGGTGAGATAGCCTCAAGAAAAGAAAAGCTTACTCAGGGTTCGGCTCTCTTCGTCTCTTTTTGTCTCTCTCTAGATTTATCCTAGTTTTCCGTTCTGTCTCTCTGCGTCCGCGCTCTCACCCCCTTCTCTGTCTCCCATCTGCATATATATATTTCCCCCCTTGGAGTTCCCAATGTACAAGCATGTCTGCGTTCTATTGGTCAAAAGGCAAATTTCGTGGGGAAAAGAAAATCCCAGGGGCTGGTGTTTTGGAGACCTGACACAGTAAAAGATGGAATTTATGAGGAGAAAGAGGAACTTCACATCTGCTTGGGGTGGCATTTTCAGACTGCCCAGCGGTAATCACTAGATCTAAAGTCCGTTCATTCCTACACAAGGAATTTCCAGACAAAAATCAACCCGTAGTTATCTGGTTCAGATTTCACCCTAAAGTATGTTCCTTAATTGACATTATTCACTTTTCTCCGACGAAAGTGATATGCTTTCTCACCGTTTTATAAATACTACATCCACGATGTTCGTCCGATCCAATCGAGTGACGATCTCTTGCAGTGAACTAGCCGGACTCATAACGATGGAATGGTGTTTCAACTGCTGTTTTCCCTAGCGCGGCGTCAACGAGCGTACGCTAAAAAAAAAGGAAACAGCCTTCTATACGAAGTAAATATTACCTTACACAGTAGTGGCAAGAGTATAGAGGGACTTGGTGCGGTGACAGCCCTCAAAGGCAAATGAAAAGTAAAATGGAGACATTTTTACACTATATACGAAAAACAAATCTAAAGGTAACGCACCAGCAATGACTTGCAACGCATTTGTGGATACTGTTTTGCATACTCTTTAAATAGCAGCATGGATCTTTGTACTGAACTAACTTTATTCCTAATTCTAATCACACTTACCATCCTAAACCAAACGGATACTGCATAAGCCACTACGGTTAAAAAAATGGACTGAGCATCCATTTACCAAGCCCCCAGTCTTTTCTTGTAATCCTAATAGCTGAGGTCGTGAATTTCCTAATTTTAACACATAAATGGTCCAAATGCGCAGTAAAAGACGATTTATCATCCAAAATGATCCCAAGTATTTGACTTAAGGAACCAGAGGTATTTGTTTTCCGTTAATAACCAATCTGGGATGCCTGATAACTTTCCCTTAATCAGCATCATCTCAGTTTTACTTGGAGAAATCCTAAGGTTATTGTTATACGCCCATTTTACCAAACTGCCAACAGCCACCCCAATTTTATTTTGTATGTCTTGTCTGGATCTGCCTTGCACACACAAAACTAAATCATCTGCATAAACAGTTTTATGGCAATCTACACAAAATATTGGTCCTAGCACTGATCCTTTAGGGCACCCCCTGTTAATTTCCCCCTCATAGTTTAGGTGCTGAGGCCTAACCATTATCGTTCTTTGACTCAAATACCTTCTGATGGTCTTATACAGCAGGTCTGGGAAATTTAAAGCCCTCAATGATAGAAGTTCACTCTCTTGCCAAACAGTATCAAAGGTGGCCAAAATATACTTACAGCTGGATTGCAAACTGAAATCAATCAAATTATGAATGGTGTCTTCTGTAGAGCATTTTTGTTTTTAAATCCAAACTGAAATGGAAAATTTAACCCCCTATCTAGAAATAAATTCTCCAATCTCATCAATAATAATCTTTCAAATACCTTACCTAAATTACTCAACAAAGAAATAGGTCTGTAGCCTCTAGGATCTGTTATTGGTTTAGCTGGCTTTTGAATTAACTTCAAGAGAGTCAATTTCCAGAAACCTGGAAAGGTCCCCTCAATAAAATGTTTGTTATACATATTAAGCATAATGTTGGGGAATAATTCCACAGTTTTCATGATACAATTATTTTCTATTTGATCAATACCAGGTGTTCTATTGATATTTAGTTAAGAACACACAGTCTTTAGCTCTCCGATATTAAAAGATCAATCTCATTACTTCCAACATACCCACGGTTCTCCTCTCTTACAGTTCTCTGATATTCAGAATTTTCTGAACTTCTAACAGTCAAAAATAGCCTATCAGTTATTGTTATAATTGTAGAAAGCCAATCTCTTGATCCCCACTATTAAATTGTTTATATTAAATTTATTTCTTGTTAATTTAAATAGGAGCCCCAAGGATCACTATTTCCAACAGTGAGAACCAGTTCCTGCCAAGCCTTAATCTTATGGTTTTATATATTGCTTTGTGATACTGCTCTCTCTTGATTTTATACAGCTCTTTATACAGAACAACCTCAGAATAACTCCAATTTCTAAATCTCTGTAACCTCTTCCTCAAGTCAAACACCCCACATCTTAAGGCAGTCAAATCAGCAGATCACCTTTGTGGGCTGTTGATTTGACTGCCTTAAGCAACTCTTCGACAGTGGATTATTATTATTATATGTAGACATGTATAGTATCTTCTGTATAATGGCTCCAGGAATATAAGTTCATCTTCGCCCTGTTATTCTGTAGAGCGGCCAGAAACGTGTAGTGTTATGTTTGTGTATATTATTATTAGCCATATAGTGCAAGGAAGCCTGAGGCTTATGCTGCACCAGCCAAAAAAAAAAAAAAAAAAAAAATTTCCAAGTTACCCTGAGAGAAGGAGAGGGAGGAAGAGTGTTGTTGTGTTGTTTCTGGCCTCTCAGCCACCGGGCAGGCGATCACCTGGAAAGTGTGCCCGGTGCCCGTCTACACCACGAGGAGGTGGGCCACAATTAGATATGTCCTTAGCCAAGTGGAGATAGACCATTACAATCAATATCTGCCCTGAAGAGGACGAAGTCCCATACTCACTGGAGATAGTGCTATACAAATACAGGTGCTAGCAAATCCTGTACCCACAGCTACCCAAACTTAGGGTACTAGCATAGAGAAAAATTAATAAATAAAATCATAATTTAAAAAAATAACAGTAAAACAAACAAAAAAAAGTTAGTTAAAAAAAGTAAAATAAAATAAACTAAGATAAAAATTTATAGATAAGAGTAGGGAAAAAAATTTTATTTTAAATTAAATTTTAAAAAAATAATAAAAATAAAATAAAACAGTATTAAAAAAAGTAAAATAAAATAAAAACTATATATATATATAGATACAAAGTAAAAAAATAAGGAAATTGCTAATAAAATAAATAAATAAAATGAAGGTAAAGTAAAATTATATAAAATAAAATTTTTATAAAATTTCTCTAGCTGGTACGGCGAAAGAAAATAGAGGAAAAAAAATTACACAAAAGTAAATAAATAAAATAAAAGGAAAAAAAGAGAAAAATATATATATATAAATAAATTTAAAATAAAAAAAGAGATAAAAGTGAATTGTCTAAGATTGGACAAATCCCGCACCCACTGGAGGCAGTGCAATACTAGTGGGTGCCAGCAATCCTAGGGTTGCCCAGGCCTGAGGGGATAAAAGTGAAAAAAAAAAAAAAAAACCCTGATCTATGTGATCTTCTAAGAGCTATTCAATGTGACAATATTTTATCTTTGCAAGACACCGCTCACTGTTGAGGCTGACATTATTGAAGGTGCTGGAGGCACCGTAGGAGCTTAAGCTGAAGCAGGATTGGCCAACAGAAGTTTTCTTCTAGCAAATAAATCAGAAGCAAATTGTTGTAGGATTCCAAGGTGTGAGGCAGATTCTACTAGATGTTTTTCGTTGCTAGGTGAGAATATGTTTGTAGGGATTTCCGTAGGTCAGCATAAAGAGGGCAGTGATAGAGCAGGTGGTTCCAGTTACAGAGAAAGGCAAGAATCGGTATTGCTTATTCTGAACTGAAAGAGTTTGGAGTTAAAAGAGCCATGTCCAGTCATGATAAACGATGTGTAGAGGTTTGGAGAGACCCATAGGGAATTTTTCTTGTTGGCAGTAAAGGAGACGTCTGGTATAAATTTATATGTAGTTCTGCCTTTAGGGGTTGTATTCCAACGACCTTGCCAAATTTTTGTTAAAGCAGACCAAATCCGCGTTTTTTCAGCTTTGGTGTCTACAAGGATATCATTCTGTATTCCATGTAGGTCTGATGTTTTTGAAAGTGGCAGATGGCACAATGTAAAATGTGCAAGTCCAGAGGTAATACTCCAGCTATGACCTGCAGGGAATCAGTTCTGCAGGCACGGAGCATTGTAAGAATCACGGATATTTGCAAGGAGAGTGGTTTGATTTCAGTTTGACGTTCTTAATTCTGTCATACCAAACTGGAGCAGCATAGGTTGCAATAGATATGAATACTGCCTTGTAATATAAGAGAAGAACTCTGCGTCCAAGCCCCCGGTCGGTTCTTGTAATCCGAACAGGGTTACCTGTAAATTATTGCATTAACCCGTATTCGTGTCTGTAAATTCTTCGCCAATGGATTCTCGAATAGGCAACACTTCGCCAGTGGATTCTCAGCGGATACCACCACCCCAGGCACCACCCAGGGTTGGTGATGGTGGTACCCGCCGAGAATAAGTAACATTAGGCTTCTCCATTGGCGAAGCGTTGCTTATTGGAGGTAGTGCAATATCAAGGCAACTCGTTGTGAAGGCATTCACAATATGAGATGTAACAAAAACGATGCCATTTCATCTACTTCATGGTTTACTACGAACTAAAACGATGCTTGGCACTAACTTGTCCGATTTCTAAAAGGTTTATATTTAATATTAAAAATAAAGAATTTCTATATATAAGAACATATTAAATGGGAAAACGTTATTACAATAATACCCTGCGTATTCTTTATGACGAACTTTTTATGCGGGAAAACTTTTTACCCGGGGAATTTCTTACGGGGGAAAATAATACATTACAATATATAAGAGGTGAAATTGGGACTTAAGAAACCAAACCTAGTACAGGGAAAGTTCTTATGGGGGAATTTCTCATCCGGGCTCTGCTGTATTTTATTCTCATATTAATTCGTTTATGCTTTTTACCCTTTGGCTCTAAGAAATGAAGACACTTGTGGCTATTTTGCTTGCAATCTTGGCTGTTGACATCTCACGAGAGGCCGGCTGCAAGTTGTGTGGAAAGTTTGCAACATCATCATTAGTTTCTGGACTGTACCGAGGCAGTAAGTAATTTTCTGTGCTGTTAATTGTGATTTATTTGACCCACATTATTTTACATTACTTCTTAATTAAGTCGTTGTACGTGAAAAAGCAGTTGTTATTTATAAATTATGCAAATATTGTTTACTTTACCTATTAAGCATTAAAGTATTCACTAAAAGTGAATTTTATGACCCGCCCTCGGCAATAGCTGCCCCACACGGGTCGGTGTGCGTGCCCTACACGTTCTAGGTTTCTCTATATTTTCATAACTGTTCAACCATACTTTTGTTTTCCTAGTAGAATTTTGTGAAAAGCCCTCCCGTCTTTGCCCATCTTACCCCAAGGTTATTATTATTCTTATTATTAGCAGACATTTGGCACAAGGAAGCCTGAGGCTTATGCTGCACCAGCCAAAAATAAAATAAAAATAATCCCAAGTTACCCCCTGAGAGAGAGGGAGGTAGAAAGGAATCACCAAGAAAGAGAAGAATGATAATATCCAGCTCAGGACCCTGGGTTTGCCAAGCCCATACTCACCAGATGTGAGCCCCCGGCGTTAAGTTCTTTACATTGAGTCAGGTGCACTGGTTTCGGACAATGATAAGTGTTTCTGGACCATGACTGCTGATAGTCGGAAAAAACTTGACCATAATGAATATAAGCGAGCTAATAGATTGAAAAGAGAGGAGTACAGAGGTATAGCTGAGAGAGAGTAAAGAAATAAACGAAATCATGGTATATAAAAAAAAAAAAACAATAAAACCCCATAAATATACATAGAAAATGCATGTCAGAATAGTATTAGAAATTAAAAAACTTCTAGAAAAAATTAGCATTAAGACACATCTAGAAAATATTAGTATTAAAACAGTACATCCTCCAGCAGAGGATGTACTGTTTTAATTTCTTTTTGAGAGCAACTCAAAGAGCAATTCCAGCCTCTGTGTTAGTCTTTTATTGGCAGATAACATAGATCCAGTGAGTTTTCGATAATTTGTAGCCACCAGATGGATGTATCCAAACTTTATCCTTAGATCCTCTGCGAGTTGTGGTGCTGCCTATTTCTGGGGGTGGTGGTGGGGAGGGTTGGGACTAGGGTGTTCTTTTGGTATTTGGAGTTTTCCTCCATGTTTCTTCAGGTCAATCACTTAAATCAGATAACCTTGCAGATACCTAATATAATGAAAGATTAATCAAAATTTAAAAGGCTTCTTGTTGATTATGCTAGCCAGAGGGAGAAAAGGGTTGGGCTACATACTGCTTGATGTTCAAGTTCATTTAAAATTTTTCAGCTACAGCCATTGCAAACTGGTAAAAGAATTATAAATAGACTATACTGGCAAAAGTAATTGCGTAGCAAAATACCAAAGAAATTTTTAACATGACATATTTTTTATAGTGTTGGCAAATTTTTGATTGAATTACACAGTGTTCTTGTCAGTAGTATCCTAATCTCTTTTTTATTAATATAAGGTTTTAGTACATTATTCTTTAAACAGTAGTCAGTTCAGCCACCACCCTCTGAATAATAAAGCCTGACAAGTAGTTCGTGACATCATCGTGTGAAGGCAATACGAATTCCATTATAAACATGTTTGTGAGAGATTTTTTTTTTTTTTTTTGATTATGAAATGTTTTAGTACTTTTCCATTTAAGAATTTGATTCAATTTTTATACCTTATTAAGTAATTCAATCTTTATTTTCTTAAATTATTTGCCATTTTTTGAATAGTTCTGTAAATTTTTGAATTTTTCTCATGAAGTTTCAAACTCTGAGCTTTTCTTTGTTTTTTCTAGTTTTTTCTCAATATATATCTATACTAGTGTTTAGATATATGTTGTTGTTGTTGAGTGTTTCTTGGAAGGTATTTTATATGCTTGTTTTTAGTTTAGGAATATCTTGGGTTTTACTTTCCATTATTAATTTATCTCGATATTCAACAATATTAATTTCTGCTTTGGTAACTTGAAATATTGAAATTCTTAATTTTAAACTTTCCTTTTATATTATTTTTAAACACCTGCATTTCTTTTTAGCCATATACATTTTAAAATTTAAAAATAGATTCAGTTTCTTCAGAAATACTGCTGGTCTGAAATTCATTATTCAGTGACAAATGCTTTGCTGGCTTTGTTTTAAACATATTGATTATTTAGTAGTAGTAATATGGTTATACTTCAAATTGAGACACTACATTTAAATTTTTAATTTAGTACTGAATAAATACTAAGAAGAATTAAAGCACAGAAAAGAAGTTTCTCGCTACTTAAATATACTGTATAACTACTTCATTATTTATGACAAATAAAAATTTATTATCTGTAGTATTAAAATAAATTATATTTTGTTTAAGATCCAATATACCAGTAAGTAGCCATTATAAAAATATAAGGGAACCACTTAAGTTTTCCTGAGACAACAAGTGATGAGATGTTTTGTGTGGAACATTTCACTGAATGCTTTGAAGGAAAGAAATCTCATCTGGGAATTTCTCATGTTCGTTTTTCTTGTAAATTTCCGCTATTAGGAAATTTAAAAACGTGCACCTTATTCCTTTTTCTTAATTACCTCATCACCTAGGAATGCAACACTTCCTAACATTATTGACGAAAAACCTACCTATGTAAATCTAAAAATCTGCAAAAAAGACAGACAAAGATTGCCTCTTCGTAATGATGTCAGCAACAAAGCTTAATCCAGTTGTTAGTCTTTGTTATTCAGTGGTTCAACCTAATGGTTACACTTGGCTTGTCTGGAACTGGCATTCCAGAAGGTCATTTAGTAGTATTAAGGTTGATGAAATTGATAGATCAGTGAAGCTTCTTAACACCGATGTTTTCAAATGAAAACATTAAAGGTTTTACAGCATTGCCATCCTAAAACAATAAGGGCCCGTCCAATATTGCTGCCACAATTTGGGAAGAGCAGAGTTATTCAAAATACAAATGTATTGTATAGCATTTCTTTTTACAGTGATGATGACCAATGGTCTAAGCACAAACCACTTAATGGTCTAAGCACCCCAAGATGTTTACTGTTTACCTACTAAACTTCACTGCTGGGATAACATTACTAAATAATGTTCTTCAATGGTTAGACTGAAATATGGCTATTCAGATATAAAGGAATTTTTGATTTCACTCTCATAGGTAGCACACTGGTTTAAAACAATGTCTGCCAGTAGGGACAAAGATGATTATCCTGTTGTGTAAGACAATGATTATGCAGCACCTTAAGGAACTGTATGCAGGTTTGGGAGCCTTATTTTAGGAAGGTGTAGATTCTTGTTAGTGGGTGCAGAAAAGAACAACAGGGTTAGTCAGGAAAACAAAGGGTATTATTACTAAGAAATGAGTTCCATAAATTTCAGCACCTGAGAGGAGACCTAATTGAGGTAATTATTATTATTATTTTTTTTTTCATGAGACATAAAGGGACATATATTATATTTAAACTGAAAAGGATATTTGCAGAATAGATGTGTGAAGAGTTGTGTTGCTTTTGTACAGAGATTCAGTTCTGTCTCCTACTCTTTTTCCTCTGATGTATTAATGACTGTTTCACTGAATGGAAATCTTATGCATAGTTTTGCTGATAGTAGCATGTTATATTCCACCTTTCAGTGTGAGAAACCTTGTCTTGCACAGCTTCAGCTTCTCCAATATATCAACCATTAATTCTTTCTTTTAATGCCTACCTCCTTGTAATTAGTGAGTCGAAGAGAGAAAGCATGTTTTAAGCTAGCTCTGGTGGCTAAAATGAAAGGGATTAACATCAGATGTCTAGTAGAAAATATTTTTTAAATTTAACTTTGTAATACTTGAAATTTTATTTCAATAATTTGGTAAATTTTCTAAAGTATTTCTGCTAACTTAAATTCTTTCCACTAACTTTGCTAGGTTAACTTTAACTTCACTACTGGATATAGGTTTGGTAACAATTTAATTTCTGTAATACTTTGTTAATTCCAATTCTGTTGTATATTGTAAAGTTAAATTTTATAATCTTTTTAAGTTCATATTTTACCTAAATAATGGTTGTTACAAGATCCATTTTCAATACAAAGTCTAAGGGCATCAACTCAGACAGAAATGCCTGCAGGTATTTCTGGTATGAGGCATGAATTTGTTGTTTGTATACCCTGTGGCATATATACTAAGGTCTGTCTAGTAGATAAATCAAGCTCAACTGAAGATTCTTTCTTTGCACTTGGTGTAAGAAGCATATTGATCAAACATTAAAACTTAGTGCTTTACTAGAAGAATTTGAGTCACTGAAGAAACTGCTGTCTGCCCTAAGAACAAATGTAAGTGGGAGCCCATCAGGGACTCATATCTCATGAACTGCAAAGTGATGCATCCGATTTGTATCCCAGAACAGAATAGTCAAGTGCATACTGCTCTGGTTGAAGGAGATATAGCTATATTGAGAATCTTGTCAAGGAAATGGGTAAAAACATTTTGGGTGAAGGTAAAGAAAGCCAACATGAGAACCACAGAAAACTTTGGCTAACTTAGTGGGAAAATTGCTTTGTGCTACTGCACTCTAGTGCTGCTCTCTCAGTAAACACAATAGGTGTTTTCGGTCTGGAGCAGAAGTCGAGAACGATATATTGATTGACAGGTAGGCATAGCAAATGATGTACTGATTGGTGCATTAACATAACAGATGATAACATCGGTTTTGTCTCATTTGTCCTAATGAATGCTTGCCATAATGGTGAAAAAAGGTCAGGTTACCCCCACTTGAATCCCTATTTTTAGACGGGGGGTAACCTGACCTTTTTTCTTTAGTATCACAGTTGTACTAGTGGATAAATTGTTTAACAAAATATAAATTTTTTTATTACTGTATTTTTATTTTGTTGCTATTTTTAGACACTTGCGTGGGTACACACATATCATATCATCAATCAATAGCAATTCGCAATATATATATGTGTACTTAATTTATGAACTTGGAGAAACCTAAGATTTAGTTAACAGTGAAAGTTCAAATATAATAAGATAATTATTTGACTTTGATTACATTTATCCATATGTCAGCATAATTAATTTTTTTTTCACTTTTCAGAATTAAGGAGAAACTGTTTAAGTCAACAAAATGAGTGAAATAGCAAGAATAAAAAAAGTGTGACCTTGTGTGTATTTTAAATATTGATAAGAAACAGTCTCTTAATTCAAAGTGAATGTTTCCAGAAATACTAAAAGAGGAATTAAAGTTGACAATGTCAGAAATATGAAAGAAGAACATAAAAAGAAAGCATCGACTTATCTATGTCATAAAACTCTTCAAACTAAAGAAAAACGATTTGCATGCAAAATGTGTGGTAATGCATATTCACAGTCAAGGAACCTAAAAATACATTTGTTAGTTCATACACAGAAGAAACAATATACATGTGAAATATGTGCAAAGGCATTTTTAACGTCATCTAGACTAAAAATGCTTCTTTTAGTTCATACCCAGGAGAAGCCATTTACTTGTGATATATGTAGCAAGGCATTTTCACAGTCAAGTTCCCTGAAAACCCATTTGTTAGTTCATACTGACGAGAAACCATTTACATGTGAAATATGTGCAAAAGCATTTTCAACATCATCTAGTCTGAAAACGCATCTGTTAGTTCATACTCACGAGAAGCCATTTTCTTGTGAAATATGTAGCAAAGCATTTACCCATCCGTTTACTCCAAATGCATGTCCAGCTCAGCCTTAAATTTATTTAAGCTATCAACTTTCACAACAAGAGACGAAAGTCTGTTCCAGCAATCAACCGCCTGCTGGCTAAAGGCAAATTTCCTCACATCTATCCTACAACTGTCTTTAGCATTTTTTTTTTTAGCATTAGTAGAGGCATATGATGCAAGAAAGCAAGCTTATGCAGCATCAGCCAAAAAAAAAAAAAAAAACTACTCCCATTTCACCCCTCCATCTGTTTCAAATACCTGTTCAGCTCAGCCATAAATTTATTTAGGCTATCAACTTCCACAACAAAAGATGGAAGTCTGTTCCACACCTGTGGCTGAAGGCAAGCTTCTGCATATATCCTACAACTGCCTTTCTTCAATTTGAATTTATGCCCTCTCAGGCGATTATTCTGAGCAAGAGGAAGAATCCCATCAGCATTGAGCATGCTCAAACCATTCAAACTGCCAATTTATTTATAATCTAAAATAATTTATATTTACATTATGAGAAGTGCAAAGAAATAGTCACAGATTACTAGGAAATCTTCAGGTGTCAGTATAGCATTAGTCCTACAACTGTCTTTAGCATTTTTTTTAGCATTGGTAGAGGCATACGATGCAAGAAAGCAAGCTTTCTTGCATCATATGCCGCTACTAATGCTAAATTGCAATCAGATCACCTCGCAGGTGCCTAGTCCCCAGACACTAATCTGCAAAACTTAAGCCTTTCTTCATAAGAGCAACCCTTCATTCCTTTCTAATCTTGTTGCAGTTCTCTGTACTTGTTCCAACAGTTCTACATCCTTCTTAAAATTAGGCCTCCAGACCTGTATACTGCTCAAGGTGTGGCCTGACCATTGCCTTATAGAAGGGGATAATCACCTCCTTATCCCTGCTAGAAAAATTCCTGTATATCATTGACAAGACACCATGAGCTACTCTTGCAGACTGTCTGCACTGCTCAGAAAACTTCATATCTGCCTGCACAATTACCCCCAGGTCCTTTTCATTAAAACTTTCATAGCACTAAAGAATATCATCTGTTTTGTATTTAAACGCTTATCTGGGTTCCTGCCAGTGAAAATTCAACTACCTCTCTATTCAAGTAGAATTATAAGAAGATAACTTTTCTCAGACTGTTTAAATTCCCTTATAATTAATTACACAGGAATTTATTTTGGACAAATGGTTGTAAAAAATACCTAAAACCCTATCACAGGTACCCTTAATCAAGGTAACTCAAATCATAGAAGCTATAAATTATAGTTAGTTTATTGGAGAAACCTAAGGTTTAATTAATAGTGAAAATTTAAAGTGCAATAAGATAATTATTTGACATTGATTGCATTTATCCAGATATTGTTTTTAATTCATTCTTTTCACTTTTCAGAATAAAGGAGAAGAAACTGTTTTCAAGTCAATAAAATGAGTGAAACAGCAAGAATAGAAAAAGTGTTGCCTAGTGTGCTTTAAATATTCATAAGCAAAAAATTTCTTAGTTCAAAGTGAATAATCGACACTTTCAGTAAGAATCACCATGATATGGTATTTACAGGTTAACGTCCCTGAAGTTATCTTCATAGAGTGTAAAACTCCACATTTATGAAAGTCAAGAAATATAAAATAATTATGTTATAAATTCTGAATGAACAGAATTCTGTTAAATGCATAGGCAGTTTGAAAGAAGAAAAAAATTCAGAAATTTCTAAAATTTTCAAAGAGCAATTAAAATTAACAATATCAGAAATATGAAAGAAGAATATGGTAAAGCATTGACTTATTCACGTCAGAAAACCCTTCATACTCAGGAAAAACAATTTGCTTGTGAAATGTGTGGCAAGGCATTTTTGCAGTCTTCGAAACTAAATAGACATTTGTTAGTTCATACTCAGGAAAAGCCCTTTTCTTGTGAAATATGTAACAAAGCATTTTCACGAAAAAGTTATCTGAAAATCCATTTGTTAGTTCATTCTCAGAAGAAACCATTTATATGTGAAATTTGTGCAAAGCCATTTTCACAATCACGTAACCTGAAAACCCATTTGTTAATTCATACTGGGGAGAAACCATTTTCTTGTGATATATGTGGCAGGGCATTTTCACAATCAAGTAACCTGAAAACCCATTTGTTAGTTCATACTCAGGAGAAACCATTTACGTGTGAAATATGTGCAAAGACATTTTCAAGGTCATCTAGTCTAAAAACACATATGTTAATGCATAATCAGAAGAAGCCATTTTCTTGTGAAATATGTGCCAAGCCATTTTTGCGATCAATTTACCTGAAAAGACATTTGTTAGTTCATATCAAACAGAAGAAATTTTCTTGTGAAATATGTGGCAAGGAATTTTTACAGTCAAGTTCCTTGGAAACCCATTTGTTAGTTCATAATCGGAAGAAGCCATTTTCTTGTGAAATATGTAGCATTGGATTTTCACAATCAATTTCCCTAAAAACTCATTTGTTAGTTCATACTCAGGAGAAACCGTTTTTTTGTGAAGTATGTGGCAAGGCATTTTCATACTCGAGTGACCTAAAAAGACATCTGTTAGTTCATACCAACGAGAAGAAATTTTCTTGTGAAATATGTGGCAAGGCATTTTCAGAATCCAGGTACCTGAAAACCCATTCGTTAGTTCATACTCAGGAGAAACCATTTTGTTGTGAAGTATGTGGCAAGGCATTTTCATACTCAAGAAACCTGAAAAGACATCTGTTAGTTCATACCAGAGAGAAGAAATTTTCTTGTGAAATATGTGGCAAGGCATTTTCACGATCAAGTTGCCTTAAAACCCATTTGTTAGTTCATACTCAGGAGAAGCCATTTTCTTGTGAAAAATGTGGCAAGGCATTTTCACAATCAGGTTCCTTGAAAAGCCATTTCTTAGTTCATTCGCAGGAGAAACCATTTTCTTGTGATGTGTGCGGCAAAGCATTTTCACAATCAAGTAACCTGAAAATGCATTTGTTAGTTCATACTCAGGAGAAACCATTTTCTTGTGAAATTTGTTATAGAGCATTTTCACGATCACATAATCTCAAAGCACACCTGTTAGTTCATACCAAAGAAAAGCCATTTTCTTAAGCAATATGGACCAAGGAATTTTTTCAATTAAGAAATTTAAAAGCATACCTATTTATTCATACCATTGAGAAGTCATTTTCTTGTAAAATATGTGCCAAGGCATTTTCACAATCAAGTTACCTTAAAACTCATTTGTTAGTTCATTCTCAGGAGAAGCCATTTGCTTGAGAAAAATGTGGCAGAGCATTTTCACAATCATAGTTAATCTCAGAATACTCCTTTTATTTCATACCAAAAAAGAGGAGAGAAGCCATTTTATTGTGATATATATGGCAGTACATTTTCATACTCAAAATGAAAAAATTTCTTCAAAGATATTGTTACAGAGCATTTTCAAAGTTAATTGTGCTTGCCATGTTAGTGTGATTGTCAGACTTTCATTTGAAGACTTTCCTGTATATTCATCCGTATTCTCTTCTGTAATATGGCAATGCATGTTTAGAAGTAGATAATCTTATAGCATATTTCAGTTTCTTGCTCCTGAACCCCATAACTAGTTTATTACTCAGTGTATTACCTTTTGTTTTAATATGTTACTGTATTTCTATAATCAGATGATTTAAAACATAAAAATTGAATTTCAAAGAAATGATTTTAATTCAGAAGATGCCAACCTTCTCTAGATAGTGTAGTGTGAATTTTTTGTAAAAAAAAATACAAAAAATTCCATCAAGTTGTAATAATAACAGTTTAGTGCAACTTTTGTAGATAGAAAAGGAATAGAAACCTTTACATGAAATAACTTTTCAGTTCTTTTCATTGAACAAGCAGATTTTGTTGCTCTGGGAGTATCTACAGGGTAATATTTTTTGTAATGAATAATAATTAATAAACTGTTCAGTTTTGTGTTAGTATTAATAGTGGTAAACGATGTAAGAAAGCAGGCTTGTAGCTGAAGGAAAAAATATTCTCATATCTGCTGATCCATTTTAATAGTTTGCCTAGTTCTTCCTTTATTCAAACTATCCACAATCATAATACCTGCTGAAAGTTTGTTCCATCAATCAGGTGATTGATGGAACAAACCGACTGGCTGTAGGCAAATTTCTGCATATCTATTTATCAATTTGAATTTATCACCCCTCATGTGTTTACCCTGAGCAAGAGGAAGGAAGTCATCGGCATTGACCCTTCTGAATCTGTTCAAGGCTCTAAAAACCTCAATCATATCTTGTAGGTGTCTGTTCTCCAGATAGTGCCATTATGAAAGATTAATCAAAATTTTAGACTTCATTCTGATTATGCTAATCAAAAGGATAAAAAGTTGTGCTATGCTGCTGTTGCAGTTCATTTGAAGCTTGTTAGATACAGCCACTGCAGGCTGGTGAAATAATTATTAATAGACTAATACACTTTGTGCTGTCAAAAATTATCAGTTGCCAAAATATCAAAAACTTACTGATACAGTATATTTTTTTTTAATGGTATAGGTCACTTTTTGCTTGAATTAAATAATGTATTATTGTCAGTAATCTCCTAATATAACAAGACCAGATATTATTTTGATAATATCTGGTCTTGTTATATTACTCTTTAAACAGCAGTCAGTTTAGCTAATGAATATAGTTGCATTGGTCTGGCTTGAAGCTGACATTCCAGTTCATCCAAAAGGTATTCATTGTTATTAAAGTTGAACTTGGGAGACCAGTGAAGGTTTTGAATGGTGATGTTCTCAACCCTAGACACTGTAGGTTGTACATGATTTGGTCTCATGCTAAAGCAGATAGGACCCTTCAGTATTTCTCTAATAATTTAGGAATAACATTTATCCAAAATACAAGTAAATTGTACAGCTTTTTTTTTTTTTTTTTTGGGAAGGGATGATCAATGGTCTAAGCACAAAAAACAATGTAAGATATTTTCAGTGCCTCTCCCATTACTAACAACTTCATTGTTTGGAATTTCCCAACAACTGATATTGTTGGGAAACACTACAAACTATAATTTTTTTTTTTTTTTTTTCCCCAGTTAACTAAAATGCATTATCACATGTTTAAAGGGATTTGTGATTTCGTTCTCAGATAGCACTCCAGTAAAAAACAATATTGCTTCAATTGTAAAAACAGCTGTTAATTACCAATCTTTCTAACAATGACTGAGTCATGTGATCAGTCCACGAAATTATACCCTGAGTGATCACTGAATTATGACCGCCTACCTAATACTTTGTAGGTCCTCCTTTTTCTCTCAATACAGCAGCCATCTGATGTGGCATTGATTCAACAAGATGTCGGAAGCGTTTGGGAGGTATGGCCACACAAGCTGTGTAATGCGCCCAGCAATGCACCTATGGAGGTGATTACTGTATCCAGATGCCTGATATGCCTTTCCGTAGTGTCCCTCAAGTGCTCTATGGGATTGATATCGGTGGAGTTCGGAGGCCAATATGCTGGAAGTCAGAACTGTGTTCCTCAAACCATTCCTGCACAAGTGCCTGATTGCTCAGCTCATTGTCATCTTGGAAGATACCATTGCCATTTGGGAAAATATGTAACATAGTGGGGTGTACACAGTCAACAAGCAGTTGATAGTGGAGACCACTGATTTGTTCCACATGCACCAGGGGTACAAGTTCCTGCCAGTGAAACATGCCCCACACCATACAACTGCTTGCACTTTTGATACCATGCATGATGGATCAAGAGCCTCATGTTGTTGATGCAAAAACGTGACTCATTCGACCAGCACACCTTCCAGTTTTCTAATGTTCTTTTGCACCAGGCAAGCCTTTTACGCCAATGAACCTTGGTTAGGAGAGGATGTCGTAGGGGTTGTCATCAGAACTATCTTGGCGTGCCAGATATTGTTCTTGGTTGGCCTATGTTGTATTGGGTAGTCAATTCTTCAACAGTGCTGCACCTGTTCTCCTGTACAAGTCGTTGGATCCAGCACTCACCTCTAACATAAACTTTTCACTGACCTTTGCAGTTTTGCCGTCAGGTCGTTTGACCATTTTGACGCCAGTTCTGGTACACTAACTACGGCAGCTCTCGAACACCCCACCAGTTCAGCCATTTTGGGAAATCAAGGCACCAGCTCGTCGAGCACCCACAATCAGTTTTTTATCAAAGTCGGATAAATCCTTTTACCCATCGCGCTTGGAATCTTACTACGTACTGAACCACACATCCATGCTATGTAGGTTGACTAACTCTGCACTCTCGTACCTCACGTGGTCAATGGGTCGCATTCAGTTTTCATAGGGGTGGTCATAATTCAATGATTACTCAGTGTATTGAGCAATGGTATTCAATATATGTAGGGTGTCCAGGCTAGGGGTATCAAAAAATACATATCTCAGTGGTGTATTAAAATAATTTTTTGTTATTATACAGAGTAAATCGCCAAAGAAAGGTTAATAAAGTTCAATGTGGGCATCTTTTGCAGCTCGACATGTCAGAACGATACTCGAGCTCTTGCCAAGTGTTTTCCAGCATCGGGCATTAGAGCAACTGCTTCAACGATCTATCTGCAATTTGCAGTCTACATACTTGGAACAATATGGTCTTAGTCTCTGATGCTAAAATCCTACCACAACTACAGTAGCATCAATTAGTATATCAACAGGGCTGTGCAAATACGGGTGTATTAGATGCATTGCACCAGGGCCACGATCCAGCAGCTCCAATCAGTCTCATAAATAAACAATGTTCCTTAACCTCTTTTTCATCCCCCCTAAGTACCTTTGCGTAGCCCTGGATATTATGTAGTTCTTCCCTGTCAGATGTTTGTTTCAGTGCAATCTGTAAAGAGATATAATTCGATACATACTGTATTGTTTAGGAATGTGGAGCTATTTTCTGCCCAATTTATGATTTTGACTTGTGTATTGGTGAAATATAGCAATGCTCGTGATGGGAGGAATAATTGTATTGCCAAAGTGTTTGAAAAAAATGTTGCAAGTAATAAGTAAGCAATCAGCAAGCCCAATTCTACACAGTGATTTCACAAATATTGAATGAAAGGTGACAGTTATAACCAGTGGCTAAGGTAGACAGTGACCATGAAAACTGATAAGCACAATGAAGTACATTTACTTGCAAAATTATGTGTTATTAAATATCACAAGTACACTGGTATGCAAAACTTAAGGACCAACACTATTTCTAAAGGTTACAACAACAAAATCTTTACTTTATACTCTTTACTGGTGAGAGCAGATTCAGTCTCAGCGATTCTGGATGTCAGCTAATCTGGCTAGAGGTTGGCACACAGTATTACCCTGAAAACATCACTGAAAGGGATTGATATGGTAGTCGAGGTGTTCTCGTCTGGCAAGGCGTTATCTTGGATGGCCATACAAAAAGACATTGTAAGGCGGTACTGTAAACAGTGCATGCTACTGTATTGAGGTAATCTGTTCCCAGGTGACATTGGTCCAGAGTTCATATGTATGGATGATAATGCTACATCACATTGCAGCTGTTGATATGCTTTTGGAAAGTGAGGACTGTTCGTATGGATTGACCTGCCCGTTCCACCAATCTAAATCCCATCGAACACGAACACTCTGGAGAGATGCCTAGTGGCACGTCCACACCCACCATAAAATGGTCACCAGCTGAAGATGGCGCTGACAGGAATGGATGATGTTACTGCAAGAACATAAACAAAATTGTTCTAATTATGAACAAGCGGTGGAAAGCCTGCATCGACATTAGAGGTGGCCATATCTCCCACTGGGGACCACCTCTTCCCTTTGTTTCATCTTTGACAGTGATTCATCTGTATCATGGCAGGCAGTGCTATGTTGCCATTTTTGAATAAAGTCCTGTACCGTTTTGTTTCCGTTCTTTAGTCTGTGTTGTTTCTTTCATCATTTCTGTACCTCACAAGGTTCCTTTGGTATGCTTTTCCCATATCCAGGCCACTCCTATGAGAAACTACAGGTGAAACCTGTAGTCCTTAAATTTTGCACACTAGTGTATAACAAAGCATCAAAAACTTTCAGTACAAAATTTAAAGAGATTTAACATTAAAATCAAAATCCTTTCTACAGACAGCCAGTACAATAGATGGAAATTCAAATAAGCTTTCTTCATAAAAATGTTCAGTCTCAGTAATCAATAGAAAACGGAGTCAAAATCAACCAGCAACATTTCCATCAAGATAATAGAATAGAATAAATGAAAAACCTGAAAAAGAAAATAGTCCAGGTGACTGGAGGAGTAGCTTGCATTCAAATCAACCCTCCAGACAATCAGAATTAGCATGCACACCAGTATGAAATCAAAGGTCACTACACAAGAACCCCAGATCCAGAATAGGAACTTGTCATCCCTCACTTATGAATTAACTGCTGGCAGCATCTGCCTGTATGCACTTTCTGGAGCATCAGCAAATAAGAATTTACACTTGTATTTACCTAATTAAATATCTGGTTTCTATTGTAGCAGTAAAATTCAAACTTAAGATTTTAGAATCGTATATTTGTAATTGTAGCATCAATTGCAAATGTAATATATTCAAACAGCACGATCTGATTATGGCATCTTAATGTATAGTATTAATGGAAAGCAACAACGTTCATCCTTCCACAACTATGTTGGCCGTATGCAGATATTTTTGCAAGTTCTATAATGCCTGTCATTGAACTTGCAAACATCTCTTTGCTGAGCCTAATGTTCTTACTGTTACAGAACATTCATAAAGAGATGTCTGGAAAATAAGTGAACTCATACACTGACCATGAAACAAGTTTTATTGTAACTAAAATTTTACAAATAAATATCAAATTGTATAATTTACTATTATATAAGGAGAAGTTGCAGGAAGTCTTATCACTGTTGAGGAGGAGAGCTGACGCTCTCGAAAGCTTCAGTTTTTTTAGCGCTTTTAATTTTTATATTTTATAGTAAATGATTTTATTTTAGTATTCCGTAATATACAGCTACCAGTGTATTGTAAATTATAGTAAATTGTCCAATTTGATATTTATTTGTAAAAGTTTAGTTACAGTAAAACTTGTTTCATGGTCGGTGTATGAGTTCATGAATTTTCCCGACCGCAGAGGCCTCTTTCAGGATTCATAAAGAGAGTCAGCATGTAATCTTTCTCCCAGACTGATAGATGCAACATTAACAGTATGTCTTAATTCTAGCACTTAACACTTATGTAGAGCTATTCTCTAAATTTAATTCTATGAATTTATTAAAGAATTTGTGCAGAAAATTATTAAATAAATGGAATCCTGAAGTTAACCTCAAAAGTATGGGGCAGACTGCAATCTGTATTATGTACTGCCTCTTTAAAAACGTTATGTCAGGTATTTTGAACAGCTCATTAACTAGACTGATTTGTGCAGACTGAAATGGTTCATTCGGCTTTTGATAAGCATTTTTTAAGAAACGATGAAATTCTGGACGTAACGCATGAGCACACAGTGCACTTTAACCACCAATCGAAGCCAACACAGCCTGTTGGCTCCGATTTAACTTTAGCAGTCCCACGATGTCTAGTGGTTTGGTCGTTTTGCTGTTGAATTACATACCCAGGAGACTTAATATTAGAGTTGGCAATGTTATGCAAGGAAGAAAGCTCGCAACATTAGTAAAATAAAATACCTACTCTGTCCTCTAATAATTATTTTAACTTTTCCCTAAATATATTTAAACTACCTCAACCACCACACAAGTTGGCAGTTTGTTCTGCATATCAATTACTCTCTGAATGAGAAAATTTCTGCACATATAATCCGCAGCCATCCTTTTTGTCAATTTAAGTTTCGGTTCCCTTATGTATTTTGTGCAAAAAAAGTAAGGTTGCATTCAGTTCAGTCAGTCCCTTTAAAGGCTTATAAATTCAATAATATAACCTCATAGGTGCGTTGTAATTTGCAGAACTGAACCGTTTCATGGTATCATAAAAGTACCCTTTGTCTCATTAGCTATTGTGTGCACCCTTTTCTAAAAAAGTCCACATTCTAAACTGATGTCCTCAGAACTGTGTGCAGTACTCGCGACTTGACCGTTGTTTGATATACCGGGATCATCATCTCCTTGTCCCTCCTGGCAAAGCCCTGTACATCATAGACCAAAATATCAGCAATCCTACCAGCCAGTTTGCACTGATCAGAGAATTTCATATCCGATTACACATTTAATCCTAGGTCTCTGCTTCTCCACCACCTTGAATATTGTACCTGCCAACTGTTATTATTCTAAGTAGTTTAACATTAACCTCAGTTGCTTCCTTTGTTCAATATCATCAAATGCCACTTTTCAGTCGATGTATTCAGGGCCAGCCTTGAGCGATTGTACCCAATCTAACCCCACGCTCTTTTGGACCCGTGCGTGGCAGAAAATTTTAAAATTAAACAAAAAGAAATGAAAATAATATATATATATATATAGATAGATAAATTAAGAGAAAAATTAGATAGAAAAAGTATTTTTTTTTTAAATGCATATAAAGTGCGCCGGGTTCCTCTGAAACCCCGAAACAATTTTTTTTTTTTTTTTTTAACATTTTATCAGTGAGTACAAAATATGCAGAGAAAATTGTTTTTGTTTATTATTATTTATTTTATTTTATTTTTTCATTTCATATGTGCGAAAATGGCGTCTGTATAATTTATAAAGGTCTGGTAATTTTGGTCATTATCTAGGGGTGATTATCTCAAGGTCAGTTTTTGCACAATCCTCGAAATATCAAAAGTAATTAATTTTCATTCGCGTCTGGGTCAGACATAAGGTCCGGCACCGGTTGTATGCCTATACAACCCTGCTCGTCCCACCAGCCGCAGTACGCATCGCTATTACGTTTGGTAATATTGGTGTGTTTTTATTTCAATAATTGTGCTCCTTGTGTAGATCAGCAAAATCTATTTTTGTTTCATTTTATTTATTGAGTTGGAGCTGGAACGCAACACAAACCGTTTGGATAAATGTGTCGTAACTGACCTAGAAACTAAAATTGAAGATATGCAAATTCCTGGAACCGTGTTTAAAAATTACGCTTTAATTTTTTTTTTTTTTTTTTTTTGGACTGTGAGATTATTTATTTTTCAATATATTTTTTATTTTTTGATCATAAAATCTGTGCAATGAATTAAATTAAATTTATTGCACATTGACGCTTATGGTCGTAAAAACAAACCAAAAAATTCTATTTTATCTGTGACCTGGGTGTCACACTTTGGTTTTGTTAGGAGTGTTTCCTTATATTCCATATTCCTAATGTATTTATTTTTTAAAAATAATTTTAGTACAATTCTGGGGCCAAAGAGAGCTAGTGACATTGAGAGGAAATATCCGAGTGGAAATTTAAAAAGAAATTAAAGCAAGCCACTAACCCAAAGCAACATGGTGCTATAGATAGGTATTTGGTAAAGACGTATGATGATGCAGGTCCGAGTTCTGCAGAATTTATGGAATCGGAAGAAAGCAACAACTCAAGGATCTGTCGTTAATATGGAAATGTCACTCGAAGTAACAAGTTAGAGTGAAGATATCATCAGTATCAAAAAAAAAAATCAAGAGATGACGCAATCACTAGTCAGAGCGAAGAGATAAGCAATGGAGACTTTGAGAAAATATATGTTGACTTAGAAATACTTCAGGCTGATGACACAACTAAACAGCAAAGAGTCAATCAAGAAAAAGAACAAAACAGTTCAAGCCTTGAAGGTCAGCAAAACATAACAGATGATCCAATACTTGGCCAAAAGGAATTGTCCATTTTGACTAAGTGATCCAATCACTCGGGCCAAAAAAATAAAGCATTTCTCAAAAATTCATTGCTGAAGGAAGCTTTTTAACGGGGAAATCATTCTTTGCCAGTGGATAATATACTCCGAATCAGCTGACAGGGTATTTTGTTTTTTCTGTTGCCCTTTTGGAAATGATACGAAAAGTGCCTTGGCTACTAATGAATTTGACTATTTGCCCAATAGTCATACAAGATTATCAGAGCATGAAAAACCAAAAGGCCATTTTTGGAGCTATGGTAAATATGGCTCACTGCGGAGAAGACTCTACTGAAGAAAACAATTGACAAAATTGAACAAAAACAGCTCGATCCATAAAAAAAGTGATGGCGTCAAGTTTTTGAACGACTAGTCGCTCGCTGTTGTTCAATTTTTATCAGAGCGTAATTTGGTTTTTTGTGGCTGTTGAACAACTGGGATTCCAACAATGGAAACTTTCTTGGTAACAGAATTATTGGGAAAATTCTGCCCCATTATTCAAGAGCATCTTTGACCAATTTCTAATAAAGATTCAGGACATCTATCTCGAAAAACGAATTCAAGATGAGCTCCTATGTATCATGGGAGATGCAGTACAAAATAATATTGTTAGGCGGATAAAATCAGCCAAGTATTTTGCTTATTCTTGGTTGTACACACGAAGCCAGCCATCAGGAACAAATGTCCTTGATAATGAGATACATCTCCGATGGAACATTGCCCAATACTACAGTCGGTGTGTATGAACAGTTCGTAAAATTCAACATGTAAAGATCAGTACCGGAGAAAACTTGTATAATGTGCCGAAACAAGAACTCGAAATATTAGGATTAGACATATCCGAGGTCAAGGTTATGAAAATCGAACTAATATGATAGGAAAAGTTTCAAGCGTTCAGACCCGCCTTTTGCAGGAAAATTCAAGAGCATTTTTTAACCATGTGTTTGTCATAATTACAATCTAATTCTACAGAATATGACAAAAAATCTCCTAATTCCATGATCTTTTTTGGGACACTTCAATATCTGTATGTGCTCTTTTCAGAATCAACAAAGAGATGGTCAGTTTTCCAAAATATGTGAAGGGTCTGTCTACAAATCCTCTCTGTAAAACAAGGTGGGAATGTCGAATGCAAAGTGTGATTAAGGTATCAACTAGGTGATTTCTATGGTGCGCTTTTGGAAATAGCAGAAACAGAAGATGCCCCAGCAAGAAGTGAAGCTGAATCGCTAGCTAACCATATCAAAGAATACAAGTTTTTTGTTACATTAGTATTTAGCATGATTTGTTATTTCAAGTAAATTTTGTTAGTAAATAACTGCAAAGTGGTTCCACAGATCTTGCTACAGCTCTTTCTTCATTTAAAAAGCTTCTGCGCTGGATGTCAAAGTATAGACAGACTGGCTTTTAACAAGTCTTAGTTTATGTCACTGAACTTGTGACAGAATTGGGAGTATCTCCAGAATTTCGCACAAAATGATTACAAAAAAAAAAGGAAACAGGCACTTCAATTACAAGCCCGCTGATGACAATCAGCAAGCTCGTGTATAACAAATTCGGATATAACAAACCCGAAGGAAGCTTACAAGGTAAACTGTTTTTTAATCAAATCGTAGACAAGACTTTGTAGTCTCTAGAGCCATGTTAGAAGTCTCTAGAATTGCGAAGAACGAGTTAAGAAAACATGCTGTAGATTTAGAAATCGCACTTTCAGTTGAGACAACAAATTGGTCAATTATTTGAGGGTAGCAGATATTGATGGTCATATGCGAGTGGAGGAAATGGAAGTACTGGAACCAATTCTTCCAGAAACGTGATTCAAAAATTCTTAATTTTTTTTTAAATCTCTGGCAACTAATGAAAGAGCCATTGGGTTGCCGAATTTATTCATATCGCTAAGAATATTTTTTACGATTCCAGTGACTATAGCGTCAGGGTAAAGAAGCTTTCCCAATTAAAGTTAATTAAAACATATTTCAATTCGACGACGCTTCAAGAGAAACTCAACCGCCTTGCAATTTTATCCATTGAAAGTGAAGAAGCAAGGAATTTAATTTTCAGAAAGTCTTGAAAGATTTTGCTGATAAAAAGGCAAGAAAAATTTCCCTCTAATTAGTTCTGTTTATATTATCAAAATGTCTGGTCAATTAACAAATTGTAATAATATAAAAATAATAACGAATTAATAGTTTTTCATTATTTCAAAACATTGAGGTGGAAACATTGAATTTTTTTAAGGGGGCCTCCAACCCGCTCCAATTGGGTTTCGCATTGGCTAAGGCCAGCCCCAGATGTGTTAAATTTTTTTAGTTCTTTTTGTAGCAGTAAGCTCTGATTTCTCTCATTAACCACTTTGCCTATCTTTGCATCATCTGCAAACTTCGACAATGAGCTCAATATGCCATTATTAATATAGTTATAAAATATTGAATGCAGTAATTGCCCGTCACTGAATCCTGAGAGACTTCAATCAGAACATTACCGAAAAACAAGCAGTCCCCATTAAAAATCGCCCATTACCCAAAGCAGTAACTTGTCCCCAGTATTATACTGTTCCAATTTGTTCAGCAGTTCATGTAGAACAGTGTAAAAAGCTTTAATGAACAGAATAATCACTTCCTTATCCCTACAATCATAATATATGATGTCACGGTTATCCCGATAAGCCGAGAAATGTTTTTCTGTTCAGAAATAAAATTTAAATTTTTTGATAATTTTATTGTTTATTTGATTCTGTTCGTGTTATTAAAAGAAAAGATAATTCATTAATTAATTAAACAAGTAGAATTAATACTTGTTAATGTTTTTTTTTACTTCAAAAAGATATATTCTTAAGCCTTTAATTCTGCTCATTTTTGAATCATTTCAACCATCGGCATGTTTAATTAATAACGTTGCCAATCCATCCAACGAAACTTGCTTCATCATCGTCCATAGGTAAGAGTTGACTAACTTCATCTTCGGAATATCTCCCTTTAGCGATGGTCCACTCTTACTAGAAGCGTTACAAGATTGAAATGAAATGTTCACCACTGAAATGTTTTCCAATGGTGTCGTCAATTTGTTTCAGACCATGAATTCCGAAATGTTTACAGTGAGAATAATTACTTTCTAAATGATCTCGAAAATATTTTAATTCATATATTGACAACGGATGTGACTTACAGTTATTTGTATGTAGGATTTTCAAACCATATTAAATTCAATTCAAAGTCACAGATCATAAAGATCGTCAACAGTCAACTCCCATAGAGTTACATAGCACTCTGCTCTACAAAAAATAAAAATAAAAAAAAAATCCTATATATTAAGGAAAAATGTTTTTCATGAATATTTATTGTGAACAGTGTTGTCGAAGGTTTATATAAACGGCATCCAGACATGCAAATTCCGACTGTCCAATATAAAAACGCCACTATCTCATCCCGGTTTATTTTTATTTTATTTTATTTTATTTTATTAACATGACAAGTGGAATAGCACTTCTCCAGTAGTCGGGATGACAAGCAATCGTTCGTTTTGGTCTTTTATTAGTTGGTTCCTATTTTTTCACTTCGGATTTTTGGGAACAAAATGCTGCGATTGTTCATCCTCACTTTGAAGTGTGACAATATTGTGTTCATTTTCGTCGACCACAGTTGCAATACTAGTTGTCCTTGCTTCTCTTTTTAAAGTTCCTTTTTTCAACCACAAATCCATGGTCATTTATTTTAATAATAACTAGAGGGCTTCGCGCTTTGCTCGCCTACTCCTTACATCTCTACGTAAAATGTAGAGGTGTAAGGAGTAAGACAAATGAACCTATAGTACGTTTGAATTAGAACCTACAGTACGTAGTACCGTGCTTGGGTTGGAATTTGGGAAGACGAAAGAAGATATTTTTGACATCGGACTTGAACTTCTGTAGACTGTAATTTTCAGGAAATACGTATGAAGGAAGATTGTTCCAGAAAACGGCAGTTGAATGAATAAACGAGGATGAAAAGTTGGTTCTGTGAGTTTGAAGTTGGACACAGTAAACGGATGTTGGCTGGTGGCGGCACGTGTTCAGACTGTTTTGAAAGAGAGAACGGGAATTATAGAAGCCAATTCAGAAGAACAGTACCCATGGAAATATCTATAGAAGAGGCATGCAACAGAAACAGTACGTCTATGAGACAGCGAGTGGAGAGGCTCTGTTAGAGATAAATCATTAATTAACCTACCTGCCCTCTTCCGAACGGAATCAAGAAGCCTGAGAGAGGTTTTGGTGGCACCACCCCAGTTGTTTGAACAATATTCCATGTTAGGGCAGATTTACGTTTGTACAGAGTGAACAGCTGTTTGGAAGAAAAGTAACGCCGAGGGCGAAAGAGAAAACCAAGTTTTTTAGATGCAGAGGAAGCAATATTTGTATTATGCTTGTGCTAAGAGAGATTAGAAGTCAGGGTAATCACCAAAAGAGATATATCATTTTGCTTAGAAATCGGAGTGTCACCAAAGATAAGCACAGGAGCAGATGAATCCTTTTTGCGAGATATAAGACAAGGCTGCGTTTTAGAAGGATTGAAATCAACTAAGTTGTCTTTGCCCCACTGGAGAATAACCTGAAGATCGGTATTTAAGGAATTGGTAGCAGATTTTCGAAAAGTTGAAGCTGATTGAACAGGACAAAGATTCTCAAAATGAAAAGTGGAATGCAATGTGCTATCGGCAAAACTATGAATAGGATTTCCCGTCAATGGAAGAAGGTCATTATTATACAAGAGGAAATGAGTGGAGGGAAAGAACTGAACCATGGAGGAAACCGGCATTAGTGGAGAAGTTAGTAGACAGAGAGCCATCTACCATCACACTCAGTGCGTCACTCGTTAACTTGTCATTTCAGTTTGTACATATAAATGCAATAAAATGTACGTTTGGTAATAAAATCATGCATTTAAGAGTCATCAGCAGGCGTTAGAAACGTTTTAATTTTCAGATATTATTAAAATTCATGAATAATAATATAACGATTTTATTTTATTAATAATAATTACATATCGGTTGCTGAGTCTGCGTGAGTAGCACGTCACAGTCCTATCCACACCGGATGGAAAAGGCGCCATTTGCATGATTTCTCATATTACTATTAATTATGCATTTTCCCCTTTGGGAAGATATTTATCGCAATTACCGATGACTCTTAAATGTAAAACACGTTAAATATGCTAGCAGCAGGACACATTATGTACCTGGTACAGAATTTAACCCTGTTCGTATTTTTTAAATTCGAGTAATTTAAACATGCCTAAAGTAAGAAATGCTGTTAAACGCAGGATATGCGGGCCATGGAGCAGTAGCAGCTCGTAAACCACATGCCACCCAACATTGACCCAGTACTCGACCAATTTCAATAATTTCGATTTCAAGTTCTTTAACTACAATTTCTAGCTCGGTTTGATTTTTATTAGATTGGTGAAAAATAGAATAAATTTTATCTCAAAATATTTTAAAATGATTAGCAGACTCTATTTTAGATACTGCATCGTCCAGTAATAATTGCAATGGAAAATTTAAACAGTGACAAATAACGATTTCAAACAACTTTTCGAACAATTTTGAAATTTTTCTAACAACTTAGTAGCTTTTCGTCTCATCACCATGTACAAGCTTATCGCCCAAATGTAGCTAGCCGTTATGGATTGAAGTGCGTGCTGCTCTACAGATTATAGCCATTGTCGATTTAACAACCGGCTTTCAAAATTCTTGAAAATTTAACAATCGTCTCGCGCAAGCCGACTCCAGCACACCACGGGCCGTAATCGTCATCGGATAAAAAGCACTGTCAAGGAGAAATATAATAATAACCCGACCCTTGATTTCGTTATAATTACAACCCCAGGGGTTCACATCTGGTGAGCCCCTGGAGTTATAATTATAACGAAATTAAATTTCTGAGTTACTCACTCAGGGTAACTCAGAAATTTTTTTTTGGCTGGTGCAGAATAAGTCTCAGGGTTTCTTGCACCCTATGGCTAATAATAATAATAATCGCACTGATATCCCTTAATCCACCCTGTCTGAAATACTTTAATCCGCCCTGTCTTTTAGTATAGTTTTGTTGTATTGTGCATTGGCTTATTTCATCCGCCGTGGCATTCCCCGTTCTTTTCTGAATATACAGGTGGACATTTTGGTAGATCCCAGGAAGGAAAGGACAAGAATCTGAGATGCTTTGGTAAAAGTCTGGCAAGAGCGTTGGAGTGTTTGTCATAAAGGGCAGATTACACAAAATTTTTTCCCAGATTTAAGAAATGCAGCCTCGATAAAATCCAATTGGTTTGCCCCAAACTTACAAGCTATGTTCTTATTAACTGGTCATGGTTCGATTAATGCAAAGTTGCATGATTTAGGAGTTACTGAAAGATCTAGTTGCCATTGTGGCGAAAGAGAATCATGGGAACGTATTATGAACAACTGTGAGGAGTACAGCGATCTACGAATTGAATTGGTATCTCGGGTTAGTAATCTCAATCTTATGGCAGAAGGCTGCGAGACAATTCTAGTTGATAAAGAGGAGAACTTTTTGGCTTTACAAGCCTTTGCAACTGCAATATTTCTTAGGCAGAAGACTCTTCTGCATCTGGAAACCTTGGATTTGTAATGCGGTATGGTGTATGCCGAATTACATAGAGTTCTGTGAATCGTGGTGGCTTGAGTCTGCTATATCCACTGCAACTCCAGCTCCTTGTGCTGGCATTTCTGTTCTCGGCAGCTCCTTGTACTGGAATTTCTGTTCTCGGCAGCTCCTTGTGCTGGAATTTCTGTTCTCGGCAGCTCCTGACGCTGGCATTTCTGTTTTCGGCAGCTCCTGGCGCTTCTGGCTTTCCAATAGACTGTGAACAGATGCAGCTCTTTCCAATGAAGTTTGCACTGTGTTTGAAATTTAATTATATGTATATTTATTTTTTTATGTAATTTGATTATTTTCAGTTTGTTCATATCAATCTTTTTTGGTCATGTCAGGTTTCTTCCCTCCCTGTACTTGGGCAAACAGGAGAGGGAGTATATAAGAGTACATTTGAAGACGAAATGCACAAGGCATAATTCTTATGGGTTTTGGTAATTAACTGTATAATATCGGTGTAGATACACCATAGTTAACCCATAAATTTGATTTACATAAGTAGCGTAGAAGGCATCGTTTTAATTGTATCTGATATTGTGGTCACCTTCACAACGAGATAGCGGTATTGCACTACTTCAAATAAATCACGCTTCTCTAGTAGAGAAGACTACTGTTATTTATTTTCAGAGGATACCACCACTCAGAGGAAATAACTTCGCAACTGTGATGGCATGTTGCATTACCAGAGTACCTACCCGCCCACTGATGATGAAGCCCAATAGCTTCGAAACGATCGTCTGGGTGGTGGTATCCTCTGAAAATAAATAACAGTAGTCTTCTTTACTAGAGAAGCGTGATTTATTTGAAGTAGTGCAATACCGCTATTTCGTTGTGAAGGTGACCACAATATGAGATACAATTAAAACGATGCCTTCTTCGCTACTTATGTAGTTCAAATTTATGGGTTAACTATGGTGTATCTACACCGATATTATAAGAGTACATTGTACTGCTAAATTATTTGTAACTGACAGCAGGGTTGTTATTGGTTGGTTGGGACCGCTTTAAGTAATAAATATCAATGTCTTCTAGTATAGTGATAATCACAGAGTAATCTGTGGTTATAAATTATAATCACAGAGTAGAAGTTGTAGTATGATATCACGACAGTGAAGAAGAAGAGAGTCGGGATGAATAAGTATGCCTGTGTTTTTTTTTTTTTTTTGTTTTTTTTTACGTTTTAAAAAATCTCGATTATTTGATGTTTTTTTTTTTTTTTTAATTTAATTTTATCTTTTTTTTTTGTACAGTTCATAGTTACGAGTTGGCAACCGGGGTATTAGCGTTCATCCTGTTGTTTCAGAAATGGTTAATAGTTTTTGAAGACTTATATTGTTAGAATATATGTTGTGATATAAATTTTATTCATGAAATAACACTGTGAAATAACTGGAAATTAATAATTAGGTGAGAATTATTTGTGATTTTTTTTCTGGATGCTACTTTATTTTCTTTAGCTGTGCTCGTTATGTATGGTTTCCCCCTTATTTTAAAGCACAAACATTAGAAAGATTAGAATTTTAATGAAACACATTGATAGAGAATTTCGATGGACAGGCGTAGAAAATTACAGTCAGTTATTGATCATTTTTGAAAGAGTTATCTGTACTGTAAAAGCTCCAGTGAATAAACTTTTTTTTAAATCATCAAAAGTTTCCTTAGCACTTTTTCCCAATTTACAATAAAATTTAATAACTGCACTTTGCTCCATTTTCAATTTTCTGATGACATGCACAAAACTACTATTACTCTTTCCATCATAAATCACGAACTGCTGACCAAACAAGTTTCAACTTGCACTCGTTGGAAAGAGCACACTCTGGCGGATCTAATCATGTACTGTTTCGGCCTCTTACATTAATACTAAACAGAGGGCACACAGTCTCGTTATTTAATTGGCACACTGTGTATATAGAATATGCACGTCAGAATGGGATTAGAAATTAAAAAACTGTTATATTCCAAAAGATAGATGCACCTCCATACACTGGCAAGAAAGAGAGGCAGAAGGCAGACAGATTGGCCAGTGAAGGCACCACCCACTCACTGCTTTCCCCCTCTCCTCCTAGCCTGCACGTTACTAGTGAATGTTATGTGATATCACAGTGTGTGTCTAGAATTCTGCCCAGACATGATAGGAAGGAGAGTATTGATTAATAGCCATGACTTGAGTATATTGATTGGCAGAGTGAACTGATTAACAGCTTTGTCAATCTGTTCCACCCTGGAAAGATTCTGTAAGGCTCATGTGGTAGAATTTTTCTCAGCATGGTCTCTGCTTGTTAAGAGGAGAAACTGCTTCTACAGGAATGGGATGCGCTTAAATTCTTGTGCTGCTTCTATTAGAAGCTGCGCAAGAATCAGCAGCCTGGAAAACAAGGTGCTAGGGATTTCAAGGACTACTGGGAGTCATCACGAAACACGTAAATACATAGGCTGTGTTATGGTAACTATGTGTAAGAAAAGGTGCATTTACACTTGCATGTACACCAATGCTAGGAGTTCAGTAGAGAATTTGAAGTGCTGGTCAAAACTTCAAAGGTGATATTCTTGGGATATCAGACATGATAGGAAGGAACACAGATATAAGGAATGCAGAATGCAATTTGGGAAGTACAATGTGAACAGACAAGATAGGAAGGGGGAGTTATGCTGTTAGTTAAGGAACACAAAATATAACGAAGTGCTTCTGGTGGACGTTGGTGGACAGTGCAATGTTGAGTCACTTTGGTGTGACATAAGCAGTGGGAAAGCAAAAATGAGAGTAGAAGTGTCTTATGGGCCTAATGACTCTGATGACTACAACCAAAAACTCTACAGAGAAATAGTGGGCTGGTAAATCAGAATGTCTTATAATGGGTGATATTAACTTTCCAGATACTGACTGTAACCTGTGGGTTGGTCACTCGTACATTAACAGGGCTTTTGTGGATTTATTGGATGATTGTTTTTGACAGCGATATGATCAAGAGGCAACTAGATGGAGTAATACTCTTGATTTGATTATCAGCAGTGATTCTTCATTCATTAAGAATCTGCAGATGAAGATGCCACTTGCTGGCATTGATCAGTGTACCAATTTGGGATTTACTTAGAGATGTAACTAATATCAGGGGTAAATAGAAGAGTTTTTCCTTTCATAAAGGTGACTACAGTGTTCTCAGACTGTAGTCACCAAATAGAATTTGCTGTTGGTAACGGCATCAGTGTGACCAACTGATGCCATTACCAACAGCAAATTCTATGTGGGAAGCATTCAAGGAAATAATCTTGGAATCTATTAGTCTTTTCATACCAACTAAGAAATACTGTTCGAGGTTTAGACCTAAATGGATGTCAGATGAACTAATGAGACTCATGGCAAGGAAGGAAAATGCGAAGCATTGCAGTATCATCTACATAAGACTACACTTAAATGAGTTCAGACAGCATGAGTTTGTTAAGGGGAAAGTCTTGTCTGACCAATTTGATTGGAAAGTAGGATGTGTTCACAAAGCAACTGGATGCAAAAAATAATTTTGATATCATATACTTGGATTTCAAGAAAACTTTTCATACTGTTACACATGGGAGTCTGCTGTACAAATTGGTGCAGAATGGCATTAAGGGCGAGTTACTGCTATCGATAAAGGGATGGTTGGGTGGGAGAAGACAGAGTAGTAATTAATGCATGCACTGTTCTTTGTGGACTAATATTATTATTGGGGTCTGCAGGGTTTGGTTTTGGGCCCATTGAATTTTTCTGTATTTATGAATGATATTGATGAAGTTATATCAGATTTAATAAAGTCACAAAGGAGGTTAGGCAAGCCAAGGCAAATTACGAGAAATCTGTGGTAAGAGATGCTAAGAAAAATAGTGAGAACATCTTTAGTTATATAAACTCTAGAAGGAAGGGGATGAATCACATTGGTCCACTTGATATTGATGGTTTGAGTGGTGATGATCCTGCTCTGATAGCTGACAATCTGAATGAATATTTTGCATCTACATTCACACACGAGGAGTTATTAAGGGAGGAGAATGCCAGAAGTTTATTAAACTGTACCAGGGTGCTTAATGATTTTCTAATAACTGAATGCAAAGTGGAGGAGAAATTGTTGAAGTTAAACATAAGAAAGGCACCTGGGGTAGATGGGATTTATCCAGTTATATTAAAGCAGGTGGCAAAAGGAAGTAAGTAAGCAAACCCCTAGCCATAATTATGAGAACATCCTTGGACTCAGGGAAAGTCTCCACAGACTGGAGATGTGCAAATGTATTACCAATTCACAAAGGGGGATCTAAAGTGACATGAGTAATTAGAGACCGGTTAGTTTAATTTCTGTTGTGCAGAAAATAATGAAGTTACTGGTTTAAAGTGCATTCCATGATCATCTAGACAAGACTGTAGTAATAATTCAGATACAGCATGGGTTTCTTAAGGGAAGGCCTTGTCTGGCAAATTTGATTGGATACTGTGATGTAGTCACAAAGGAACTCGATTCAAAACTTGATTGGAACTTGACAGAGAATGCTAATCAATGGATGCTGCTCTTCATGGACTAATGTTATTAGTGGAGTCCCCCAGGGTTCAGTGTTGAGCCCACTGTTATTTGTTATATTTATTACTGATATTGATGAAAGTATATCAGGCTGTTTCGAAGTGATAGAAAGGTTGGGAGGGTTGTTAATGGCAGTGTGCTACTGCAACAGGATCTAGAGAAGTTGGGCAGATCGGCTGAGAAGTGTCAATTGAAGTTTAACATTGACAAATGCAAAGTACTGCATATGGTAGAAGTAACCACAGAGTAACGTACCAACTATATGGTACTACACTTAGGGTGGTAGAAAATGAAAAAGATCTGGGAGTAATTGTGCAGTCAGATATGACGTTTTTTTTAGCACTGCAGACTGACTGCCAAGCAGGTCATGGGGTATTGTCAATGATATATAGCAATTTTGCTAGTAGGGTAAGAGGAGGAGGTGATTATCCCTTTGTATAAGGAAATGATTAGGCCATGCCTTGAGTACTGCATACAGGTCTGGAGGGCTCATTTTAGGAAGGATGTAGAGTTGCGTGAGCGAGTACAGAGAAAGGCAACATGATTGGTCAGGGAAACGAAGGGGTGGTCTTACCAAGAAAGGCTTAAGTTCTGCAAATTGCAGCATCTGGAGAGTACACACTTGTAAGGTGGTCTGGTTGAGGTGTATAAGGCCTTGAATGGGTTGAACAAGCACAATTGTGATGGGATTCTTCCTCTTCTTCAGATTACGAATCTGAGGGGCATAAATTCAAATTGAGGAAAGACAGTTATAGAATGGATGTGTGGAAATTTGACTTTAGCCAGTGGGTTGTTGATTGCTGGAGCAAACTTCCATCTGTCATTGTGGAAGGTAATAGCTTAAATTCAAAGAGGAACTGGACAAATGTTTAGAGGGAATGGATGTGTGAAATGATTTTTTTTTTTTTTTTTTGACTCATGCCAATTAAGCTTGCTTTCTTGCATCATATGCCTTTGCTAATGTGTAAGTTTGCAGATAATAAAAAGATTGGCATGGTTGTTAATGACATTAAGGGTGGTACACTACTATAGCAGGATATAGAAAATCTCAGCAGATGGGCTGAGAGGTGACAATTGAAGTTTAACATTGACATATTGGAAGTACTGCATATGGGTAGCAGAGTAACATACCAACTATGCGATACTACACTCGGGTTAGGGGAGAATGAAAAATGCCTGGTAGTAATTGTCCAGTCAGATATGAAGTTTTATGAGCAGTGCAGATGAGTTGCCAGAGTAGCTAATGGGGTATTGTCAATGATATACAGGAATTTTGCTAACAGGCATAGGGATGTGTTATCCCCTTGTATAAGTTAGTGGACAGGCCAATAATAATATAGTGAATTAACCAAATGTGTGAAACAGTCATTATCAGGCCAGCCTCCCTATATGAGGCATAGGCGTAATTAAGAAAATTTCCTTGTAACAATGAAGGTTCTGAGCCTCGCCATACTTTTTTAAGTATGATTACCCAAAAGTTGTACAAGAGCAAACAGAGGTGTGTGTGTTTTTTTTTGTTTTTTTTTTTGTAGTTTTTACAGTGTTTTTCATGATTTGAGTAAGACCATAATTTAAAATATTTATAAGTAGTGAAAGATTTCAAATGTTTTTAAAGAGCAACATCCAATATTAATAGTGATCAAGGAAAGAAATTTTCCCTTCAACAAGTACATGCATTATTCACATCTAAAATCATTTATATTTACATTACTAAAAGTACAAAGAAATAGTCATGGATTACTGGGAAATTTTTGTATCTCATTATAGCACTAAAGAATATCATCTGTTTTGTAATTAAAATACATGTCTGTTGGGATTCATGCCAGTGAAAATTCACCACCCTTCTATTCAAGTTGGATTACAAGAAAACTCTTCTCAGACTGCTCAAATTCCTTTATAAAGAATTAAAGAGGAATTTATTTTGGGCATATGGTTGTAAAAAACACCTAAAACCCCTATCAAAGAAACCCATGATTACGATAACTCAAATTAAAGTAATATATAAATAATAGTTAATTAAAGAACTTGGAGAAACATAAGATTTAATTAACAGTGAAAATTTAAAGTTCAATAAGATAATTATTTGACATTGATTGCATTTATCCAGATGTTATTTTTAATTCATTCTTTTCACTTTTCAGAATCACGGAGGAGAAACAGTTTTCAAATAAATAAAATGAGTGAAACAGCAAGAATAGAAAATGTGTTGTCTTGTGTGCTTTAAATATTTATAAGAAAAAAGTTTCTTAATTCAAGTGAATAATCGACAGTTTCAATAAAAAACATCATGCTATGTTATTTACAGGTTAAACTGTACCTGAAATTATCTTGATAGACTCCAAAGCTCCACATTTATAAAAGCCAAGGAATAAAAAATAATTATATTACAAATTCTGAATCAACAGAATTAAGTTAAATGCATAGGCAGTTCAAAAAATGAAAAATATCAGAAATTTTTAAAGTATTCAGAGATTCTGAAAGAAGAATTAAAGTTGACAATGTCAGAAATAGGAAAGAAGAAGAAGAAAAGAATTCATTGACTTATTCACATCATAAAACCTTTCATACTCAGGAAAAACAATTTGCTTGTGAAATATGTGGCAAGGCATTTTCATACTTAAGTCACCTGAAAACACATCTGTTAGTTCATACCAAAGAGAAGAAATTTTCTTGTGAAATATGTGGTAAGGCATTTTCACGATCACATTAACTGAAAACCCATATCTTCGTGCTTACCAAAGAAAAGCCATTTTCTTGTGTAATATGTTCCAAGGCATTTTCAACATCATCTAATGTAAAAATACATCTGTTAGTTCATACTCAGGAGATGCCATTTTCTTCGGAGATATGTAAAAAGGCATTTTCACAATCAAGTTCTCTAAAAACTCATTCATTGCTTCATAATCAGGAGAGAATTTTTGTGTGAAGCATGTCGCAAGGCATTTTCATACTCAAGTGACATGAAAAGACATCTGTTAGTTCATACTAGAAGGAACAAATTTTGTTGTGAATTATGTGGCAAGGCATTTTCATACTCAAGTCGCCTGAAAACCCATCTGTTAGTTCATACTAAGGAGAAGAAACTTTTTTGTTCAATATGTTGCACAGCATTTTTACGATCACATTACCTGAAAATCCATTTCTTAGTTCATACCACAGAAAAGCCATTTTCTTGTGCAATATGTTCCAAGGCATTTTCAATGTCATCTAATCTAAAACAACATCTGTCAGTTCATACTCAGGAGATGCCATTTTCTTTTGAAATATGTAGCAAGGCATTTTCACAATCGAGTTCCCTGTTACCTGAAACTCAGGAGAAACAATTTTTGTGTGAAGTATGTGGCAAGGCATTTTCCTACTCAAGTGACCTGAAAAGACATCTGTTAGTTCATACCGGAACGAAGAAATTTTCTTGTGAAAAATGTGGCAAGGCATTTTCTCACTCAAGTAACCTGGAAAAACATCTGTTAGTTCATACCAAAGAAAAGAAATTTTCTTGTGAAATATGTCACAGAGCATTTTCACAATCAAATAGTCTCAAAACACATCTGTTAGTTCATACTAAGGAACATACCAAGTTAGTTCATACCAAGACCCAATTTGTGTGTGAAGAATGTGGAAAGGCATTTTCATACTCAAGTTATCTGAAAAGACATCTGTTAGTTCATACTGGAACAAAAAAATTTTCTTGTGAAAAATGTGGCAAGGCATTTTTACAATCAAGTCACCTGAAAACTCATTTGTTAGTTCATACTGAGCAGAAACAATTTTCTTGTGATGTATGTGGCAAGACATTTTCACACTCAAGTAACATGAAAAAACATCTGTTAGTTCATACCAAAGAAAAGAAATTTTCTTGTGCAATATGTGGCAAGGCATTTTCACAATCAGGTTCCCTGAAAACCCATTCATTACATCATACTCAGGAGAAACTATTTTCTTGTGAAATATGTCACAGAGCATTTTCTCAATCAAATAGTCTCAAAACACACCTGTTAGTTCATACCAAAGAAAAGCCATTTTCTTGCGCAATATGTGGCAAGGCATTTTCACAATCAGGTTCCCTGAAAACCCATTCATTACATCATACTCAGGAGAAACTATTTTCTTGTGAAATATGTCACAGAGCATTTTCTCAATCAAATAGTCTCAAAACACACCTGTTAGTTCATACCAAAGAAAAGCCATTTTCTTGCACAATATGTGGCAAGGCATTTTCACAATCAGGTTCCCTGAAAACCCATTCATTACTTCATACTCAGGAGAAACCATTTTCTTGTGAAATATGTGCCAAGGCATTTTCACACTCAAGTAACCTGAAAAGACATCTGTTAGTTCATACCAAAGAGAAAAGTTTTCCTGTGAAATATGTGTCAAGGCATTTTCACAATTAAGTTACCTGAAAATTTATCAGTTATTTCATACCAATGAGAAGATATTTTCTTGTGAAAAATGTGGCAAAACATTTTCACCATCAAGTTACCTGAAAACCCATTTGTTAGTTCATACCAATGAAAAGCCATTTTCTTGTGCAATATGTAGCAAAGTATTGTTCAGCAAAAATTAGCTGAACAATACTTTGCTGAAGTATTGTTCAGCTAATTTGCTGAACAATACTTCAGCAAATATAGCAGGGCAAATTTTCCTGTGCATATGCATTACCAAAATTATTTAAATTTCTTTTATTCCATAGAGTTGTAATAATCACAGTTTTGTATAAATTTTGTAGAAAGAAAAAAAACTTTACATGAAATAGCTTGTTGATTCTTTTCATTGAATAAAGAGATTAGTTTCTTTGGGAGAATCTATCATCAGGGAAATGGGAAACTTTTTTTGTAATGAATAAGAATTAATAAACTGTCCAGTTTGTACCAATGTAATATAATAATAGTATTAGTAGTGGTAAATATGTAAGAAAGCAAGCTGGTACATTCCCATATTATCTGCCCCCTCCCCCATTTTAATAGTTTGCCTGGTTCTTTTAATTTATTCAAACTCTATGTTCACAATACCAGCTGGCAGTTTGTTCCATCAATCACCTACTTATTGGCCAAAGACAAATTTCTACATATCTATTCTTTATCATTTTTCCTCAATTTGATTTATGACCCCTTCATGCGATAGTCTGAGCAGGACAAAGAAAGATATCAGCATTGACTTCACTCATCTTGCAGGTGTCTTTCTCCAGATAAGTGCCATAATGAAAAGAGTACCAAAATTTAAAAGATTTCATTCTGATTATGCTAATTAAAGGGAGAAAAATTTGAGCTAACTGGAGTTCCGGCGCCTCCGTAGCCAGGTGGGAAGGAGCAGCAGTGCGTAGCACACGCTTCTTGATTAGACCGGGGTTCGAGCCCGTCACCACCAAATACGGAGGATGCGGAAAGGTTAAGGAATGACCACCGCATATCCTGGAGCAATATGGCCTTAGTTGCTAATGCTCCTAAAAAAACCAAACAACAACAACAACTGGAGTTCCAGTTCATTTGAAGCTTGTTAAATACAGCCACCTCAAATTGGTAAAAGAATTATAAATAGACAAATAACACTATACTGTTAAAAGTAATCAGGTGCCAAAATATCAAAAACTTATTGACACAATATATTTTTTAATAGTATAGACCAGTTTTCCATTGGATTAAGCAATGTATTCTTGTCAGTAATCTCCTAAGTACGTTTTGGTAATAGGTGGTTTTGTTATATTACTCCTTAAAATGGCTGTCAGTTTAGCTAATGATTATTGTTGCATTGGCCTGGCTCGTTCCATATCATCCAAAGGTATTTATTGTTATTAAAGTTGAAGAACTTGAGAGGCCAGTGAAGATTTTGCTTGCTGATGTTTTCTACCCTAGATACTACTACAGGTTCTACTGTAGGATTTGGTACATTGTCGTGCTAAAACAGATAGAGCCCTTCCAGTATTGTTGCCAAACTTGAGGAATACTACATTTATCAAAAATAAAAATAACAGCATTTTTTTGCATGGATGTTGATCAATGGTGTAACCACAAAACACAGTGTAAGATATTTTCAATACCTCTACAAGTACCAACAACTTCACTGTTGGGAGAAAGCACTACTAAATATAATTTTTTTTTTTTTTTCAGTTATCAGACTCAAATACAGCTTATCACATTTAAAGGGAGATGTAATTTCACTCTCGGGTGTAGCACTCCAGTTTAAAAACATATTGCTTAAATTGTAAATACAGCTGTTAATTGCTAATCTTTCTAACTTTGACAGTGAAACATGCAATCAGTCCACAAAAATATATTAAGCAATGCTATTCAATATTATATATAATTGGGGGAATAAAAACACGATTTGCATTTTACTAGGTGTTACGCCATTCTAACTTGAGGATGGAATTGTGTATTTTCGGTAAGGAAAATTTGATGTTGATTATGGCAAAAATTAATTGGATATTTTTCAGTTTTGCTGAGTTGCACCCATGCCTTTTTTGCATGTGCACATGCTTCCAATTTATAGTGTGCATAAATAATTTTCACTTGGAAATCAATTTACCTTGCAAAACAAATGGAAATGACGAATGAGCTTTACTACATAATCAAAGCCTTACAAATGTCCTTTAGGCATCACTTAGCAGAATTTTTACGGGCCTTTTCACAATGTGGCTAAGTTAATCACTCAGGTAGAAGACAGTGTTATAAAGAGATTCAGCAGGTGATCTTTCTCCCAGACTTACAGATGTAGCATTAACAGTCTGTATTAACTCTAACAGTTAGCACTTATGTAGTGCTAAGTGTTAGAGTTAATTTATGTAACATATTCTAAATTTAATTCTATGAATTTATAAAAGATTTTGTTCAGAAAATTAGATAAATACAACCTTGTAGTTAACCTCAAAAGTATGAGGCAGACTGCAAAACTGAATTATGTACTTCCCTTTAAAAATCTTTTGTCGGGTATTTTGAACAGCTCATTAACTATACTGATTTGTGCACCGATATTTCAACGTAAAAGACAACAAAATGGTTCATTCAGCTTTTGATAAACATTTGTTACTAAAATAAAATTCTGGATATCACACGTGAACACCCAGTGCACTTTTTTTTAATGGTAATTTTGGCCATTATCTAAAGGTGATTATCTCAAGGTTAGATTTTACATATCTTTTGATATATCAAAAGTAATTAGTTTTCATACATGTCTGATCCAGACATATGGTGGGTATGCTGTACATGTATAAAAATTAATCACTTTTGTCTGGCACTAGTTGTATGCCTGAGCAACCCTGCTTGCCCCACGATCACAGTACGCTTCGCTATAACGTTATTTTGTAATGTTGGTGTGCTATTATTTGAATAATTGCCCCTTATGTAGGTCAGCAAAATTTATTTTATTCTTCATTTTATTTATCAAGTTAGAGCTGGAACGTGACATATACTGTTTTGACAACTGTTTCGTATCTAACCTAAAAATGAAAATATGCAAATTCCTGGAACTGTGAAAAAAATTCTTATCTATAAAGTTTGGATTCAAATGATTGTCAATTTGAAACGTAGTTAAAAGAAAATGAAACATTCAATAAAAGAACTTTCACTTTAATTTTTTTTTGGGATGTGAGGTTATTTATTTTTTAATATATTTTTTTATTTTTTGATCATAAAATCTGTGCAATAAATTAAATTTTAAGTGTTTAATTAAATTCTTCTTTATCTTCGCCTTCCTCCCACGTTTATATGGGGTCAGCATTTCCATCCTTAATTCTTTTCCTCCCTATCCTGGGCTTCCTCTGTCCTCCATCCTCTCTCTTTTAAATCCTCTGCCACCTTGTCCTTCCATCTCAGCTTAGGTCTCTTCCTCTTCCCTATCACCTCCAACTTTTCACACTTCTTCCCCACATACTCCTCACTTCTTCGTTCCACATGTCCAAGCCACCTCAACCTAGATTCCTGCATTTTTTTATTCAGAGGCCCACCTTAACCGTACCTCTGATGTAGTCGTTTCTTATCCTGTCCTTCCTCGTCACACCGCACATCCATCTAAGCATCCTCATCTCCGCCACTTCCATCTTTTTCTCCTGTGCCCTTGTAATTTCCCATGTCTCAGCACCGTACATCAGTGTGGGTGTTTAAGTGTTTAATTAAATTGAATCAGTTAATTTTGTTTAATTAATATATATTTAATTGTTTAATGTAAACGACGCTTATGTTTGTTAAAATAAACCAAAAAATTGATCAGCTGATATTTTACAGCACCCGCATTACTTGCTTCTCTCGAATTCTATTTAACTGAAAGTGAATGTCACGCTGGTTTTGTCAGGAGTGTTTCCTTATATTCCATATTCATAGATTTATTTATTATTTTTTAATAATTTCAATATTCAATAAAAGAAATGATAATGGAAAGAGCAAATCTTTAAGAGGAAATTTCTGAGTGGAAATTTAAAAAGAAAATTGAATAAATTAAAACAAACCACTAATGCAAAGCAACATGGTGCTCTAGATAAATATTTGTTAAAGACAGAGTTCTGCAGAATTTATGTAACTAGAAGTGGAAGAAAGCAACACAACTGAAGAATCTGTCGTTACCATGTCTTAATCTGAAGTAATAAGTCAGAGTGAAGAGAATATCAGAAAAGAAAGATGATGACACAGTAACCAGTCAGAGTGAAGAGAAGCAATTGAGACTGAGGAAACAGATATTGACTTAGAAATACAGGGTTATTAAAATTAAAGTATCCCTATGTAGAAGGCTCTGGAGCGAGTTCTAAGGCTTGTACTGAAGCAAAATTTGGACAAGTACAACAAAAAATGCACTCGCCATTTATTGGAAAAAAAAATTAGTTACAAAATTTGTCATTGTATGGTGTGACTACCTTAGTTACGAAGTTATTTGCATAATCATAAGTTATCGCCACAGTGCCACTACTCAGCTCTACTGTACTGTATAAAAGCAAAGCAGTCTTCAAAATCATATAGTAGATGTTTGCCTGCACTGTAGCAGCAATGCCAACAACGTTGCATGAAAAGCCGCTATTAATGAAGCCATACTGTCAGAACAGCTACGGCTATCAGAGAATTCCGGCATCAGAAGCACATAAGCCATGGATCTATGACTGCTGTCCGCAAAATGATTGCGAAATTTGAAGCGACGGGACATCTTGGTTTTCAACCAGGTAGAGGTTGAAAATGAGTGGACTCCTCTTGTGTTGAAGATGTGGCTATGGCTGTCATGGATTTATCAAGTCAATCTCCATGCGGTAGCACAAGTGTGTCAGCTGTTTCTCGTGAAGTGGACATGCCGTATTCCACTGTAAGGCTAGTGATGCGATAAGTGTTGCGGTAATATCCTTACAAGATGCACATGCTACAGCAGCTAAAGCATGGTGATGCGGATATTCATTTCACATACATCAGTTTCTGGCACAAATGACAGTGGATATCACTTGGCCATGGAACATCCTTTGGAGTGATGAAGCCCATTTCTGCTTAAATGGACAACTGAATATGCACAACGCACATTTTGGCAAAATAAAACCTTTAGTTATCCAAGAGGTCCCGTTGCATGCTGCAAAAGTGACAGTGTGGTGTGGATTTACGGCCGCATTCATGATTGGGCCATATTTTTTTGAAAATTAACACCAACTGGACCCTGCACCTGTTCCGTCACTGGACAGCGATATTATGAAATGGCAAATTTTGCAATACCAGAGCTGCAACAATGTTCATGCCTTCAGGATACCATATTCATGCAAGATAGTGTGCTACTCCACATCCACCATTGTATCCAAAGATTGCTAAGGCAACACTTTACAGATGAATGGGTCATCAGCCGTTGTTTCCAGACATCTTGGCCACCCTGATCAGCGGACCTCACCCCATGCGACTTCTGGTTGTGGGGTTTTTTGAAGAACCAGGTGTATTGGGGAGGATGTCAAACTGGCAGATCTGAAGGACGGCATGTGCTGGCTATTCCAGTTGACATGTTCTATTCTGCTGCAAAAAATGCTGTTCTTCGAATGGAAACTGTTGACCAAAATGAAGAACATCAAACAATTTTAGCACTGTTCAAGTGATTTCTATTGCCATTAGCACCATATAGTGACAAATTTTGTAACTAATTTTTTTTCCGATAAATGCCAAGTGCATTCTTTATTGTACCTTTTGTCCAAATTTCTCTTTGGTACAAACCTTAGAACTTGTACTTTAATTTTAACAACCCTGTACTTCAGGCTGATGACACAACTAATCAGAGCAGTGTTTAGCATCAAACAGCAGGGATTTACCCCATCTTCACATAGTATACATTGTCGGTATGAAACAGAACACTGTCAATGCCAGAGGAAGGTGTATGGATTTTGTATATGTGTATCATTGTTCCTCTGGTCATTTAGCAGGTGGGCCCTTAATAGGACTGAACATTGTCCACACTCTGCCCCATGGAGGCAGACCGGGTACACCACTATTATAGTTATTTACTCTGGCAGGTCCTGCAACCTAATTTCCCGAAATTTCGGTAGCTATGCCCTAAAAAAAAAAAAAAAAAAAACTCTATAGATAGATTAGTCAAAAAGGAGTACTAGTGTGATTTGGGGTTAAGTTTTTGGGTGCAGGGCTCAAGCAATTTAGAGATGATTCGGTTGCTAGTTGTGAGTTAGAGGGAGGAGGAGATTGAAAGCTGGGGAAAAAGACATTGGGGTCCATAGATAAGATGACCCCCAAATCAGTGGAGCAAGCCCATGCCCCACCATATGGAAAGTTGGCAGGAGACCAGCGGTAACCTCTCCCACTCAGGGAGTGGAGGCAAAGGACTTTTCAAGGGAGTGTGGCTAGGAAGGCCTAATGGCAGCAGCTGACTTGTGCTGGTGGCTGTGTCCCTCCTGGGATGCAGGTCCCATTCCTCTCAGAGTGATATATCATTTCTTGAAGTCACTTGGGACTATACATGTGTCCCGTCCAATGTATACTGGTCACTACGAGTTTAGAGCTTTCAGGTTTTGTTGTTAGGTATGTGGTTATTATTGGGCTGTCACTAGTAGCGGTCTCTCCTGGGATTCTGTTCCCATCTGGTAAGTCAAAGTTAGGGATATACATTCAGTATAGTCTGACTTGGGAGTAGGTTTCAGGGCTTCTGTCCATTTAATTGCTGAGTCAGCAGAGATGGATATTGTCAAAGTTAATGAATCTAAATCAGGAAGGTCCAAAATGGCATTGAGTCGTTCATGGGACAGAAGTTCCATCCAAATAATTTATGGTAGTCTGGTTGACCATTCTGCTTGAATTTGGGCAAGATGAGTTAGATGTATGTTGTTGTTCCAGTGGTAGGCATCTTGTGATGAGTGCCTGGTAGTATTGGGAAAAGCCTTGTAATCTCTGTTGCTGCCTAACAAGTATTGCTCCTGGTCTTTTGGATGGAAGTTAATTTTGGTAATCAGGATGCAGTGAAGGTGCTCGTACAAGGGGCAGTCATACATTAGGCGACACCAGCTCTGCACAGTGGCAGAGGGGGTTATCAATAACTCCAAGAATTAAGAGCTTGGCTTTGATTGATCCATGTCCTGTAAGCATGAAAGTTGCATGCAGGCTGCGAAAGAACCATGAAGGAGAATTTAGATATACAGTAGAACCCGGATAAGAAAATCCCGAAATTCCCGCAGTAGTTTTCCCCTCTAATAGGTTTGGTTTCTTAAGTCCCAATTTCAACTCTGTGTTGTAATGTATTATTTTCCCACTTAAGAAGTTTCTCGGGTAAAAAGCTTTCCCGCGTAAAAAGTTCATGATAAATAATACATAGTGTATTATTATAATGGCGTTTTCCCATTTAATACGTTTTTTAATACTGTATAGAAGTTATTTATTTTTAATATTAAACAATATAAACATTTGGTAATCGAACAAGGTAGTGCCGAACAACATTTTAGTTCATAGTAACGACCAAAATAGGCGAAATGGCATCGTTTTTGATTACATGTACAGTATCTTATATTGTGAATATCTCCTGGTGGATACCACCAGGTAATGGAGAAGGCTAATGTTTCTTCTATTAGTTCAATGGAGAAGGCTAATGTTACTTATTCTAGGCGGATACCACCACTCAGGGATGGTGGTGTCTGCCTAGAATAAGTAACGTTAGCCTTCTCCATTGAACTAATAGAAGTAAGTAACGAAGCGTTCCTTATTGGAGGTAGTGCGATATCAGGGTAACTCTTTGTGGAGGCATTCACAATATGAGATATAACAGAAACGATGCCATTTCACCTACTTTGGTGGTTTATTATTATTATTACCAGCCACATGGTGCAAGGAAGCCTAAGGCTTATGCTGTACCAACCAAAAAAAAAAAAAAAAAAAAATTCCCCAAGTTACCCTGAGAGAGAGTCAAAAGTAGAAGGGAATCTATGAACTAAAATGTTTGGTATGAACTTGTTCGATTAGTGAATTTTCCATAGTCTGAGGCTTTCAGTGCCAAAACCTTTTTAGTATAAATATTTTGATATAATGGAACTGACATATTGCAATTATTTTCATCGATATACATAATTGGATATGTAGGTCAAGTTGAGCGTTAAGAGGTAAGGTTTGATTAATGTCATCTTCGGAAAATCTTTACTCTTTAATATCAACTCAAAGTCACAGATCATAAAGATATTCAACTCCCACAGACATCCAGGGCACACTGCTCGACATAATAACAGAAAAATAATTAAAAATGTTTTTCATGAAAATTTTATTGTTAATAGTGTTGCTGAAGGTGAATATTTTATGTAATAGGCATGTAAATTCCGATTATCCAATATAAATCGATCTACCACCTTGCAGAGCTGCACATTATGCAAATAATTTTGCCTATAAAAAACGCGACTTGCGACCATCTCACCTCATCCCCGTTTTATTAGCTTGACAAGTGAGATAGCACTTCTTCAGGAGTCAGAATGGCAAGTCATCATTTAAATGATAGTTGGAGATGGCAGGCCGTTGGGCAACTTCAATTTGGAGAGTTACAGGCAGAGGTGTCACGTTGGCTTAAGCTGTCACGCAGTGTCGTCTCAACATTATGTAAGCAGTTTCCAGAGAAAAGAACCCTTATGCACTGGTGTATTATTATTATTATTTTAGGGTTACCCGTAATTAAATACGTTAACCCATATTTGTGTCTGTAAATTGTGTATGTTCTATGGTTGATTTGCCTGTTTTGCTGGACGAAAAAACCCCAGTAACTGGGGAGAAAAACCTTGCTATCTACGCCTGAGACCAACTAACTCAGCCACGGAGTGAAAAAAGCCCATTAAAGTTCCTCGCGTCATCGACGAGATTCGAACCCAGGCCTTTTCCACCCGGTGTGGGGAGGACGGTGACGATACCACTGTGCTACCGCGCAGACTATACACTGGTAAAGTGTAAAGTGTATTTAGGGTCATACGGCACCAGGGGTTTCCCCCATCTCCGCGTTGTTTACATTGTGATGGATGTGCCAGTTTGCTGGAAATGCCAGAGATTTAAAAGTGTATGGATATTGTTCATATGTAGTGTCGTGTACCGTTGTTCATCTGGTCATTTAGCCGCTGGACCCCTACTGAGGCCCAACGTTTCCCCGCTTTCGCCCCGTGGAGGCAGACCAGGTACACCAGTATTATAATTAATTTACTCTGGCAGGTCCTGCCACCTAATTTCCTGAGATTTCAGTGGCTAGGACCTTAAAAAAAAAAAAAAAAAATTTCGCACGTTGTATGTTGATCACATACATGTTTCCCGGTTTGAAGGGGTTGCATTTGAAAATTTAATGGCCGAGGAGAGGGCGAAATAATTTAGAGAAGCTAGAATTTTGGTGTGGGTCTTGCGCTGACATAGAGATAGAGAGGGGAGGAGCCTGAAGGCTAGGGGGGGGGAATAGCTAGGAGAGACTGGGGTCAATAGAGTAGACGACCCCAGCATGTGCCAGTGGGGCATGCCCATGCCCCACCAGAGAGAAAGATGTGGGATGGCAGGGGGAGGCAACAAGAAGGCTGTCGCCTCCCCCTCTGCCAGGGAAGGGAGGAAAGTGTGCCCAGCAAGGGAGCCGGCACAGGTCGCCATATGGCCTGGTGGCTGCATGTCTGCTTGAGTCAGACTATACACTGGTATGAGGTATGAGGTATATTGAGGGTCTAGCGGCAGACTATACACTGGTATGAGGTATTGAGGGTCTAGCGGCTCCTGGGATTTCTCCCATCTCCGCGAATGTTCTATGTATCGGTGACAGTACCCTGTCAAAGCCAGAGATTTAGAAGTGTGTGGGTCATGAGTAGTGTTATATGTTGTGCCCATTGTTTCTCCGGCTTATTGGCCGCCAGGCCCCTAATGGGACCAGACGTTGCCCATACCTCGCCACGTGGAGGCTAGCCGGGTGTTACCATTGAGTCAATTGTACTCTGGCAGGTCCTGCCACTTACTTTCCTGGGATTTTAGTGGCTAGGACCTAAAATAAAATTGGAACGACCGCGGTTGATTTTAAATCACTTACATTAAAGCACTAATATGGGGTTTGACGCTGAAAGCCTGTTTCTAAAGTGCCTAAAAGATTGGGCGAAAATTTTTGGTGTATTTTAAATTTGGACGTGTAGGGCTATACGCTGTGCAAGAAAAAGTGCTGGGAGGGGAGAGTGAAGGCTGGGGGGTGAAATAGGAAGAAGAGGGTCGATAGGGTAGGTGACCCCCAATTTTTCAGTGAGGCATGCCCATGCCCCACCAGAGGGAAGAAATGGTGTGGCAGGGAAGAGAGGCGACAGCAAGCCGTCACCTCCCTCCCCTGCCGGGAGTGGGAGTAAAAGAATTGCACTGCACAAGAGAGTGCAGAGCATAGAGCCAATATGGCTCCGTTGAGGCAGCAACTTGGAGTTTCTCTATCTTCGTTGGTCTTCTCTGTCATTGATAGCCATATTTTTCCTCAGCTAGGAACACTGGTCAGGTCCATTGTTGGTCTGTTAGCTATGGCTGTGGTTCTCTTCATCATGGAAAGTTCCGCAGCTCCATGGGGTTATTCTTGCGATCGCTGGTTTTAGATGATTAGTAGTAAGCAGGTTCCTGGGCGAGGTTCTCCTTGAGTCATCTCCACGCGTGTTCTGTGTCTCCTTTTTTTTTTTTTTATCTTCTTCTGTAGATGGCTATCAGTGTTTTACGCCTACCAAATAGTTTTTGGGCATATTCCTTTAGCTCCCTGTATTCCTCAAGTGAGTCCAATAGATGTGATTCCAAGTTCTTGGGGAGGTAGTGTATTGCAGTGATCAGTCTGCACCTGAGGTCCTCATAATGGGTACAATCATACATAATGTGCTCCCAGCACTCAAGCTCCCCACAGGCACATCTCGGATCCACCTCAATCCCCAGCGCTGCCAGCTTGGCTTTAAAGGCCCCGTGACCAGTCAATAAATAGGTGGTATATAAGCCAGGTTGAAACCAAGTTGGGGGACTGGGGTACATCCTGTCGATGTTCGGAATGAATTTCCTGGTGATATTTCCCTTATTTGAGTTGGCCCAACGCTCCTGCCAAACTTGCATCAGGTGTTTTTGCAGCCTTGTCTTTTCATTTTTTTGTGGTGCATTAACGTCCACAGTATAGCCATGGTATGTACAAGGTATTCCTTGTACATACCATGGCTATACTGTGGACGTTAATGCACTATACACTGGTGTGCAAAACTTAAGGATCAGCAGTATTTCTAAAGATTACAACCACAAAATCAAAACGAAACAGTCTATGGCGATTTGCATAACTCGCCGTTCAGTGGAAAGCTGGTGGACATGCAAAAATTTAAATCGTGATGAGAGGGCTCACATAAACAAATAAAAGCAGTAGTTCAGCTGTTATGTGCAAATTACCGAATGGTGAGCACGATTGTTACAGACGTTCGATTGGATACATAGAGTGCTACAGACAACAAAATGGCCAGTAGACTACATCTGGAAGACTTTACCCTGGGTCGAATAATTGGAAAGCTCGATGGGCGAGGAGTTTGACTGCAGAGTTCGGTAGCATTGTCTCACATGCGTGTTTGGCCTTCAGAACGATAGGTACAGCTGTTCGAAAGACCAGTGGCGGTCGTCCACGAAAAACAACGTCCAATGATGACCATCGCTATATACTCCTACAGGCCAAGGGGGACCGACACCAGACACGGGAATCCATTGCAAACCAGGACGCAGGATATCGCGATTTACTGTGGCCAGGCGACTCCACAAAGGTAGACTGTTTGCCGAACGGCCAGTACGCTGTATCCATTTAACACCTGCCCATCGAAGACACCGTTTACAGTGGTGCATTGAACACAAGGACTGGATAGCAGCGCAATGGGGTAAGGTACTCTTTACTGATGAGAGTAAATTCAGTCTCAGCAGCGATTCTGGATGTCAGCTAATCTGGCGAAAGGTTGGCACACAGTATCAACCAGGAAACATCACTGCAAGGGAGCGTTATCTTGGATGGACGCAAACAACTCCAGATACTGGAGGGCGGTACTGTAACCGGTGCAGTAGCGTGCACCGGTTACAATGTGCGTCTGTTCCGAGGTGCCACTGGCCCAGAGTATGTGTTTATGGATAATAACGCCATATCCCATCGCACTGCAGCTGTTGATATGCTTTTAGAAAGTGTGGACATTGTTTGTATGGATTGGTTTGCCCGTTACAGGATATACATCCCATCGAACACATATGGGACGCTTAGCGGCACGTCCATACCCACTAGAAAATGGTCGCCACTGAAGATGGCGCTGACAGAGGAACGGACGATGTTACCGCAAGAACTTATGAACAACGTGGTTCTAATTATGGACAGGTGGTGCAAAGCCTGCATTCTCATCAGGGGTGGCCATATCTCCTACTGAGGTCCACCTCTTCCTTTTGTTCCATCTTTGGCAGTGATGCATCTGTATCATGGTAGCAGTGCTATGTTGCCATTTTTGAATAAAGTCCCTCTGTACCTTTTTGTTTTCGTTGTTTTGGCGTTGTTTCCTTCATCATTTCTGTACCTTGCGAGGTTCCTTTGATATGCTTTTCCCATATCCAGGCCACTCCTATTTGAAGCTACAGGTGAAAACCTGACCGGTCCTTAAGTTTTGTCCACCAGTGTATAAAGCTGACCAAGCTAGTTCGAGAGCTACGTCAACCAGAACAGCTACTATCTGGCTGTAACAGCAAGAGGGAACCGACGATGTCCTATTATGAACTGTCTCTCGAGGTCGCTGCGGCTACAAATGAAAATATTTCTAATGTACTGTGTTAATAAAGCTGAATTTCACTGAATTCTATGCAAGGAAGCCAATAGTTTGTAACCTACACCACTGCAGAGCTTGTCGAAACTGGGGCAGTAAACATGTGACCTTGGAGCCGTGAAAATTTGGTACATTTCTCTTCTCTGATGAGTCCCGGTTTAGCCAACAAACAAATCCCAGATGGCATTTGAAACAACCAGGAATGCGATACCATCCCTTCAACATCAGAGAACGGGACAATTACGGTGGAGGCGGTGTTCGCAAGTAGTGGAGAAAAATGATCAATGGCTGCACTCTCTCTTCATGTTTTTGATAAGTGTTCAGTAACTGCACAGAGTTACGGAAAATAGATCCGCGAACCCTATGTGTGGATTTTTAGGGTGTGCTTACTCCAGATTTTATTTTCATGCACAGCAAAGCCACTGTACACAGAGCTCCAGTGTTGGAGGAATATATTGAAACTGAAGATATCCAACGATAGCCCTAGCCAACGATTACCAGACTTGAGTCCGAACGACAATGTGTGGAACACCCTTGGGCATCGCATTGCACACCGACAGCCAACTCCTCTGTCACTTGGTAAGCTAAGGTTTGAGCTGGTGGAAGAATGTGATTTGTTGCCATAGAATCTTATAGATACCCTTATATGCAGCATGATTCGCCGTCAGGTCTGTTTAGCCTTACGGGATCATACGCCGTACTGATGTCAAGTGGCATTATTAACATTATTATTCTATGGCACACCACTATATGAAATTTTGTGTCGCTTTATTGCAAGCTACACTAGTTGCACTATGTTTCTACTTGTTATGTTAATTTTGTAGAGCAGAGCATATCAAATAAAAATTGTAAAAATTATTGTAATTCAAAACTGTGAATTGTATATATTATTGTAATTCAAAACTGTGAATTGTATATATTATCGTAATTATACAAATAATCTCAAAATATGCAACTTTCGTTTTTTGCATTCTTTTAGCTTGTATGCTATACAGGGGTTACTGCAAAAAGCAATAAATTGAACAAGAAATAATAATAATAGCTCAAAGAACCTTAGAAATTCTGAACACCTGCGGGATAGTCAGAAAGTTCCTCGAACAACAGTAATAACGGTGGACATAGCAATCACTCTGTGCACTTCGTATCATTAACTGTCATGGGATTTAATGGCCTGTCAAGGAGAAATATAATATCAGTAATAATAAGCTGGCCCTAAGTTTTGTTTAATTATAATTGCATCAGTGTAATCCCTTAATCCAGCCCTGTCTTCTAGTGTAATTATAATCATATCATGGCAGTCGGAACGTTGTACCCGATACTGAATCTCGACCCGCATTTTTATTTTTTTTTTTCCTTCCAGTTTTTAAAAAATCTGGAGGTTTCTCATTTTTTTATTATTTTAATTTTTCCTCTTTCTAGTATCAGTTCATAGATACGAGTTGGCAACCTGCTATTTGCATTCATTCGATTGTTTCAGAAATAGTTAATAAGTGGATTGTTTTTTAAGTGTTAAATTGCTAATATTTTTGTTGTATAAATTTTATTCTTGAAATAATACTGTGTAGAAAGTAAAGAGATAATAATTAGGTGAGAATTATTTGCGATTTTTTTAAATATTAGCATAATTTCTTTAGCTGTGTTCGTTATCTGTGTTTACACCCTTCTTTTATAACACAAACATTAGAAAGATTGCAAATTTAATGAAAAACATTCATAGAGCATTTCGATGAACAGGTGTATAATATTTCAATCAGTCATTGTTAATTTTTGAAAAAGACTTAGCTATACTATAAAAGCTGATAGTTCGTATCTCAGTATGGGCTCATAGCTTGGTCACTACCTGATCATGAAGTCAGTGTTCGGCAGATCTAGCAACTGTTATTAACACATGAAAGTTTTAACAGTATAGTCTTTACAATGTGGTATCCCTTTCGATCCATCCGCGTGCCAATAGCAGTAATTATTATTATTAGCTATATGGTGCAATGAAGCCTGAGGCTTATGTTGCACCAGCCAAAAAAAAATTTCTGAATTACCCGGAGAGAGAGAGGGGTGAGGGAAGAATCACCAAGAAAGAGAACAATGATGATATCCAGCTCAGGACCTTGGGTGTGCTAAGCCCAAACTCACCAAATGTGAACCCCTGGAGTTAATTGACAGGCCTATTTAGCGTTAGAGAACATCCCCACCGACCTTTTAAAATTGGAAAGGAGTTCTTGATTTTAAAACAGCAATGGGGGAATGCTAAACATAAAACAATACCATATCCCCATACTGAAGAGGTCTGTAAATCACCAATGCCCACAAAGTATACCAGATTATAAAGAGTAATGTGACAAAGATAAGTGTTTCTGGACTGTGGCCGCTGTTAGTCAGAAAAATTCCAACAACCATAATAACGAATATAAGTAATAGAATGGAAAGATAGAGAAACAGAAAAGAGATATAGGAGAGAGTAAAGAAATATATGGGAAAAATAAATGAATGAAAGAAATGATAGTATACAAGAAAAAAATGACATAGAAATATATATATATATAGAAAATACATGTCAGAATGCAATTAGAAATTAAACTGATGCTCCAGAACTTGGCTGCACCTCAATACTTTGGCAAGAAAGAGGAAGAAGGCACCTCCCACTCACTGCTGTCCTCCATCCTGGCCTGCATGTTACTAGTGGATTGCCGACCGGGCTAGCCAGGTGGGTAAAGTGCCTGCCTGGCAACCCAAAGGTCGCGGGTTCAAATCCTGCCTCGGGCTTGGATCACAGTAAAATGCAAAAACTTTGTGAGGTGCATTATGGCCACAGAAGCTGATGCGCCAACAACTAACAAAAAAAAAAAAAAAAAAAAAAAAACTAGTGGATTAATGTTAAATGTGATGTATAACATCCAATGTGACATCACAATGTGTGTGTCTAAAATTCTGCCCAGACATGATAGGAAGGAGTGTATAATGAGAGTCTTGTCAACCAGTTCTGCCCTGGAAAGTTTCTACAAGACTCATGGGGTAGGAATTTTCTCACCATGGTCTGTGCTTGGTAACAGGAGAGACTGCTTCTAGAGGTATGGGATACACCTAAATAGAAAGGGTGTAACAATATTTGCTGTTATTATTGTGATATCAGAGACATGGTGTCACACAGATATAAGGAATGTGGAATTGGAATTCGGGGAGTACAATGTGTACAGAAAGGATAAACAGGACAGGAAGGGAGGAGGGGTTATGCCGTTAGTTAAGAAACACATAAAATATGAGCAAGTGCATTCTGTGGACATGGATGGACAGTGCAATGTTGAGTCAGTTCGGTGTGACATAAGCACTGGGAAAGCAAAATTGAGAATAGGAGTGTGTTACAGGTGTAATGACTCTGATTAGTACAAAGAACAACTGTACAGAAAAATAGTGGGCTAGTTAATCAGAATGTCTTATAATGGGGGATTTTAACTTCCCAGATATTGACTGAAACTTGTGGTTTGGTCACTCACACATTAGCAGGACTTTTGTGGATTTATTGGATGATTGTTTTCAACAGCAGTGTGTTTGAGAGGCAATTAGATGGAATAATACACTTGATCTGATTATCAGCATTGATTCTTCATGCATTAAGAATCTGCAGATAAAGGAACCACTTGGTGGCAGTGATCAGTCTACTGATATGGAATTTACAGACATAGCTACCATTAGGGGTAAAGAGAAGAGTTTTTGCTTTTGTAAAGGTGACTACAATGGGTTCAGATGGTTTTAAACTCTATACAGTGAGACCAACTGGTGATGTTACAAACAGCAAATTATTCGTGGGAAGCATTCAAGGAAATAACCTTGGAATCTACTAGGCTTTTTATAACAACTAAGAAATACTGTTCAAGGTATAGATCTAAATGGATGTCAGGTGAACTAATGAGACTCATGGCAAGGAAGAAAAATGCATAGGATGCGTATAAATTATCAGGTGAAACAAAAGCCTACGGTGACTATAAACTAGTCTGTAAAGAAGTCACAAAGGAAGTTAGGTAAGGGAGGTCAGAATACAAGAAATCATTAGCTAAGGATGCAAAAAACAGCAAAGACTTCTTTATTTTATATAAACTCTAGAAGGAAGAGGATTAACCAGATTTGTTCACTTGATATCGATGTTTCGTCTTTCGATGATCCTGCTCCAGTAGCTGACAAAGTGAATGAGTATTTTGCATCTACATTCACACATCAGGAATTCTTTGGGGAGTTGCAGGCGATATGTTTATCAGACAGTGAGCTAAATGATTCTGTAATAACTGATAGCAGTGTGGAGGAGAAATAGTTGAATTTAAACATAAGAAAAGCACACCTGGGGTCGATGGGATCAATCCAGTTTTATTAAAGGAGTAGCAAGCCCTTAGCCATGATTATGAGAGCATCCTTGGATTTAGGGGAAGTCCTAACTCACTAGAGATATGCAAATGTATCCCCAATTTGCAAAGGGGAATAAAAGGTGACATTCGTAATTACAGTCCAGGCAAAATAATGGAGTCACTGGTTAAAGAAGCTTTGCAGGTTTATTTACATAAGACTGCATTTAGAGTTCAGACCTAGCATGGGTTTGTTAAGGGGAAGTCTTGTCTGACCAGTTTGATTGGATACTATGAAGTATTCCCAAAGGAACTGGATGCAAAAAATAATTTTGATATGATGTACTAGGATTTTAGGAAAGCTTTTGATACTGGTGCACATGGAAGACTGTTGTACAAATTGGTGCAGTGTGGCATTAAGGGTGAGTTGCTGCTATGGATAATGCATAAATTGATAAATTGAGTAGGAGGAGACAGAGAGTGGTAATCAATGAAACTGCTCTTCATTGACTAATATTATTATTGGAGTCCCCAGGGTTCAGCATTGGGCCCTTTGTTGTTTTCTATATTTATGAATGATATTGATGAAGGCATAATGGGCTTAATATCCGAAGTTTGCAGATTGGCAATACAAAGATTGGCAAGGTTGTTAATCACACTAAGGACAGTACGCAATTACAGCAGAATTCAGAAAATCGCGGCAGATGGACTGAGAGGTGGCAACTGAAGTTTAACAATGACAAATGCAAAGTACTGCATATGGGTTGCAGTAACACCAGACTAACATACCAACTGTATGATATTGCACTCAGGTTGGGGAAGAATGAAAATTGGCTGGTGATTATTGTGCAGTCGTATATGAAGTTCTCTGAGCAGTGCAGATGGGCTGCCAGAGCAGCTCTTGGGGTCTTGCCAATGATATACAGGAATTTTGTTAGCAGAGATAGAGATGTGATTATACCTTGTGTAATTTAGTGGCTAGGCCATGCCTTCAGTACAGCATATACTTCTGAAAGCCTCATTTTAGAAAGAATGCAGAGCTGGTGGAATGAGTGCCGAGAATGGCATCAAGATCTGTGAGGGAAACGAAGAGTTGCTCTTTCCAAGAATGGTTTAAATTCTGCAAATTGCAGTGTCAGAAAACTAGGCCCCTGCAAGGTGATCTGATTGAGGGATAGAAGGCCTTGAATGTTTTGAGCAAGCTCGATGCTGAATGGATTCTTCCTCTTGATGAGACTACTAATCTGAGGGTGCATAAACTCAAATTGAGGAAAGACAGTTATAAAATATATATGGGCAGAAATTTGCCTTTAGCCAGTCAGTGGTTGATTGCTAGAACAAACTTCAATCAGTCTTTGTGAAAGTTGGTAGCTTAAATAAATTCAATAACTGAACAAACTTTTGGAGCGAATGGATGGGTGAAATGGGAAGTTATGCCTCTGCTAATATTAAATATGTTGGAGCTGAAAGATGAAAATGAAATGGCAATAAGGAGCAAAAAATAGATGAATATAAATGCAATTTTTTTTTAAACGAGTAGCAAAAATTAACACTAGAGACAACCACTGATACTTCTGGCCTGTACATTACTAGATGATTTCATGTGCATTAACAGTGAGCATTGTTTGTTCATGTCAACAGAAATGCTGATACTTGCAATGCATACAATAACTGCAAAAACAATTAAATTGTCAAAAAACAACTTGTATACAAAAAAAAAAAAAACTCAGCTCATTGGTCCTGACATGCCAGTTCCTATGTTTCTGTCATTTTGTGTTTGTGTGTGAGTCTGGGTTATTATTCCTTCTTACTTGCCTGACCTTTAATAGTGGTTTTTATGATTATTAGCCATATGGTGCAAGGAAGCCAGAGTGTGTGTCAGCAATAGAAGAAAATCACGAAAGATATCCAGCTGAGGACCCTGGGTGTGCTAAGCTCATACTCACCAGATGTGACCCCTGTGGCTAAAAATAAAATATTTATTTTTGGTAGAAATTGTCTTCCACCATGACTAAAGCTGGTATAAAATTCCAACTTTCACTTTAACCATTTTAGTGCCCTACTGGAAATAATGATCAGAATGATTAAACTGAAATTTTCGAACTTGGTTCAGGACTTCCATTAATTTCTTGATTTTGTCAAGGACTGTTTAAAGCCAATTTTGTAATTTCAGAGGCAATTAACAACTTTATACTACTTCGGAATGAAGAAGAAACCCCATGCCAAGGCAAGTAAATGAAGTGTGAATTTCTTTCCTTTGGTATAGGTTGGAACACAAGAAAATAATATGTTCAGGAAAGTGCTTATCACAGTCATAATATGTGAAAATGGAATTGTTTTACTTTTACATATATTTGTGCTTTATGTTTTCCTGCCTGAATACTTCAATATTTTTATTCTACTAAACTCGAATTTAGTTTGTGCTTCACTAATATGAAATAGTACTCCACACACCTTACTCAGTTCATTTAAAAACAAACTGAACAGTTTCTTATTATTTTCATTTGACCACTTTGTGGCCAAAACAATGTTCATTTAAGAAATATTGTAGTGTAATTTTTCTTTAGAAATATAGTACATGTAGTGTAATTTAAATAAATTTGCTTATTACAAGATTTATTTAAATTTTATTCACTCAAATAATAATAAAATTTGTGTGTAACTTTTATGAATAGAGAAGAAAAAAAGTTCACATGAAATGGCTTGTGGATTCTTTACAGTGAATGAGATTGTTTTATTGGGAGACTATTGTCAGAAAAACAGGTAACATTTTTTGTAAAAACCACAGACTAATAAACTGTAATAATATAATTAATGATGAATTAATAAACCTTCCAATTTGTACCAACGTAATTTTATATTATTAGTAGTAATAAATGATGAAAGAAAGCAAGCTTATGCAGATGAAGTAAAAACATTGCCATATCATTTGCCCATCTCTTTTAATAATTTGTCTAGTTCTCCTTTTAATTTATTCAAACCACCTATTTCTACAATATCAGCTTGAAATTTGTTCTGTCAATCACCTGCCACTGGCTGAAGGTAAATTTCTGCACATCTGTTCTGCAACCATCCTTCCTCAACTAGAATTTAGGACCCCCAATATGTATGGTCTGAGAGAGAGGAAGCAAGCCATCATCATTGCCTTCCTCAATTCATTCAAAGCCCTACACACCTAAATCAGATGCCTAGTCTTGAGACACTGAAATTATTAAAAATTAATCAAAATCTAACAGGCTTCTTGCTGATTATGCTAGCCAAATTGAGAAAAGGGTTTGGCTACCAGCCAGATGTTCAAGTTCATTTCAAGATTATCTAATACAGCCACTTCAGACTGGTAAAAGAATTATAAATAGGAATTATTATGAAGGAATTATCAAATTATGAAGGTAATCTTCCACACACCTATTCTTCAACTCTACTTCCTCAATTTGAATATGTGCCCCCTCGAGTCCCTTACGAGCAAGAGGAAGGATTCCCATCAGCATTCATCTTACTCAATCCATTCAAGGCTTTGAACACCTCAATCTTCCCACAGGTGCATATACTAGAGATGCCACAATTCTTCAAAAACTTTGCCAAATTTACTCCATTACCCACTGAAAAGAACACTTGCTGTTCTTTCTTCTTGTCTTGAATACAAATATCAGAGAACAGATCACAATAATGCTTTCACCAGGAATCAGAGTGTAATACGTATACAGAGCTGTGACTGACTGAACTTAGCAAGAGTTCATGAAGACAGTTGGAAATTATATCTTATATTTTGAATATTCTAAAAAATTAGACTGTATAGCGAATGGAGTACTAGAAAGAATATTAGCAATGAATTCTCAGTACTACTAATGAGATTCAGACACTAAGCATGGGAGGCAGTTGCCTTAATACTCCATTCTCTTCTTAATGTGACATTGTATTTAAGAAAAATAAATTATGTACTTTGGTTTCCAAAATAATTACGTATCAATGGGGGAAAAGCTACTGCATAAGCTACCACTATTACTAGAAAATCTGGGACATTAGTGCATCCCAAAAAAAAATTTTCACACTGAGACAAAATTTTAAAATTCAGGAGAAGCTGGTCCTCATCAACCTAGGCAAAGAAAACTTAGTTAATTTCAATCTTTCCGAAACTCAATCCTGTTTTATATCTCTCAAAAAGGATTGTTCTGCCTCTTTGTTTATCTTCTATGGCCCTCAGATCTCTGGCAAGATCATATATTTTGCTTAGGGATTACTGTGATTTCTAATGTCTCTTGGGATATGCACATCAAAATAGGCTTCTACTGTATCTAGAAAATAGGGTGACCTCTTTTGCTCTAGGCATTATTTTTGTTCTAAACAGAAATCTCTGTGCAAATCTCAAATCAACTCTACTATGGAATTCTAATCTGTCATTTATAAACCTTTGTAAACATGTGTTAGACAAGAAGCATTGCCAACTTCCTAAGTGTAAGGTTTTATTTACTGTTTCTAAGTAGTAGTTCAGGAGTCGGTCTCCTTTTACCTATCAGAAAGAGCACATGGTTAAAGCTTATTAAACCCTGCTGTAGTAGGCATTTTTGCCAGGTGTTTATGCTTAATAATAATATACTAAATTAACCAAATGTGTGAAACAGTCATTATCAGGGGCAAACTGCTTATGTGAGGCATAAGCCATAAAGAAGAAATTTTCCGTGTAACAATAAAGGTTCTCAGTCTCACAATAATTTTAAATATGATTACCCAAAATGTCAAGTTGTACAGAAGCAAACCTAGGTGTTTTTTTTTTTTACAGTGTTTTTCATGATATGAGTAAGACCATAATTAAAAAAATTTACCCTTAACAAGTGCATGCATTTTCATATCTAAAATCATTTACATTACTAGAAGCACAAAAAAAATAGTCAACAGTTTATTAGGAAATCTTCAGATCTCAGTATAGCGCTCAAGAATATCATCTGTTTTGTAATTAAAGTACTTGTCGGTGAAAATTCACCCACCTTTCTATTCAGTTTGAATTACAGGAAGATATCTCGTATCAGACTGTTCAAATTCCCTTGACATGGAATCCCATGTCAAGTGGCCTAATTTTGAAGATGGTCCCTGCTTGACCGTTTTTTTTAGCATTAGCATTAGTAGAGGCATATGATGCAAGAAAGCAAGCTTATTCAGCATCAGCCAAAAAAAAAAAACCCACTCCCATTTCACCCCTCCGTTCGTTCGAAATACCTGTCCAGTTGAGCTTTAAATTTGTTTAGGCTATCAACTTCAACAACAAATGATGGAAGTCGGTTCCACCAACCAACCACCCGCTGGCCAAAGGCAAATTTCCACACATCTATCCGACATCCGTCCTTCCTCAATTTGAATTTATGCCCTCTGAGGTGATTATTCTGAGCAAGATGAAGAATCCCATTGGCATTGAGCATGCTCAAACCATTCAAAGCCTTATACACCTCTATCAGATCACCTCGCCGGTGCTTAGTCTCCAGACTCTGTAATTTGCAAAAGCCTTTCTTCGTAAGAGCAACCCTTTGTTCCATTCACTAATCTTGTTGCCATTCTCTGTACCCGTTCCAGCAGCTCTACATCCTTATTGAAATGAGGCCTCCAAGACCTGTATACAGTACTCAAGATGTGGCCTAACCATTGCCTTATACAAGGGAATAATCACCTCCTTATCCCTGCTAGAAAAATTCCTGTATATCATTGACAAGACACCATGAGCTACTCTTGCAGCTCGTCTGCACTGCTCAGAGAACTTCATATCTGCCTGCACAATTACCCCCAGGTCCTTTTCATTCTCCACCACTGTCAGTGTAGTACCGCAGAGTTGATACGTTGCTCTGGGGTTACTGTTTCCCATATGTAGTACTTTACATTTGTCAATGTTAAACTTCATTTGCCACCTCTCAGCCCATCTGTTCAACCTTTCCAGATCCTGTTGCAGCAGCATAGCGTCAGTAGTGTCCTTAACGACCCTGCCAACCTTTGTATCATCTGCAAACTTGGACATTAAACTTGATATACCATCATCAATATCATTCATAAACACCGAAAACAACAACGGACCCAACACTGAACCTTGAGGAACTCCACTAATAACATTAGTCCACGTTGAGCAGTGTCCATTGATTACCACTCTCTGTCTTCTGCCACTCAACCATCCCCTTATCCATAGCAGCAATTTGCCTCCAATGCCACACTGCTCCAATTTGTGCAGCAGTCTTCCATGTGCAACAGTATCAAAAGCCTTTCTAAGATCCAAATATATAATATCAAAGTTATTCCCTGCATCCAGTTCTTTTGTGACTACATCATAGTATCCAATCAAATTGGTCAGGCAAGACCTGCCCTTACCAAAACCATGCTGCGTCTGAGCTATAACTGAATTCTTGTCTAGATGATCCTGCAGTGCTTCTTTAACCAGTGCCTCCATTAATATACCTGGAACAGAAGTTAAACTAACAGGTCTATAATTACTTGTGTCAGCCTTTGATCCTCCTTTGTGAATTGGGGTTACATTTGCACATTTCCAGTCTATGGGTACCTCCCCTGAGTCCAAAGAAGCTCTCATAATTATGGCTAGGGGTTTGCATACTTCCTTTGCTGCCTCCTTTAATATAACTGGATAGATCCCATCCACCCCAGGTGCCTTTTTTATGTTTATCCTCAACAATCTCTCCTCCACTTTCCTCTCAGTTATTACAAAATCATCCAGCTCACTGCCAATGTTTACTTTACCTACATCATTCTCCTTCCCGAATAACTCCTCATGCGTGAATGTAGATGCAAAATACTCGTTTAGATTGTTAGCCACCTGAGCTGGATCCTCAACTGTTGAACCATCAATATCCAGTGGACCAATCTGATTCATCCCTTTCCTTCTCGAGTTCAAATATGTAAAGAACTCTTTTCTGTTTTTCTTTGCATCCTTTGCCAAGGATTTTTCGTAGTCTGCCTTTGCCTGCGTAATCTCCTTTGTGACTTGATTACAGACCAACTTATATCTATCATAGGCTTCCATGTCACCCATTAATTTGTATGTATCCCATGCATTTTTCTTCTCTGCCACATGTCTCATTAGTTCATCTGACAACCATTTAGGCCTAAACCTTGAACAATATTTCTTAGTTGGTATGTAAAGCCTGGTAGCCTCCAAGATTAGTTCCTTGAATGCTTCCCATTTTGAGTTTGCTGTTGGTAACATCATCAGTTGGTCCCACTGTATAGAATTTAAATACTGTCTCAGACCATCATAGTCGCCTTTACGAAAACAAAAACCCTTCCCTTTACCTCTGATGGTAGTTACCTCCTTGAGTAAATCCCACTTCAACACACTGTGATCACTGCCACCTAGTGGTTCATTTATCTGCAGATTCTTAATGCATGAAGAATCACTACTGATAATCGGATCAAGAGTATTGCTCCCTCTTGTTGCCTCACAAACATGCTGATGTAGAAAACAATCATCCAATAAATCCACAAAAGCCTTGCTAGTGTGCGAGTGACCAACCCACAAATTCCAGTCAATATCTGGGAAATTAAAATCCCCCATTATAAGACTCTCTGATTTACTGGCCCACTCTATTTCCCTGTACAATATCTTATTATACTCATCAGAGTCATTAGGCCTATAGCACACTCCTACTCTCAATTTTGATTTCCCTATGCTTATGTCACACCAAACTGACTCGACACTGCCCTGTCCATCGATGTCGACTGGCTTCACTTCCTTGGACTTTGTGTTTCTTAACTAATAAGCATAACCCCTCCTCCCTTCCTATCCATTCTATCCTTTCTGTAGATGTTGTACTCCCCAAATTCCAGTTCTGCATTCCTTATATCTGTGTGACACCACGTCTCTGATATCCCAACAATATCTGCCTTTGATGTTTTGAGCAATACCTCAAATTCATCAAATTTATTTACCAAACTCCTAGCATTGGTGTACACGCAGGTATACATGCACCTGTTTCTATTCTTAGCTACCCTAACACAACCCATGTGTTTACTTGTACCGCAATGACTACCAGCAGTCTCTGAAATATCCTGCATCTTGTTTTTCAGGCTTCTGCTCATTTCAATAGAAGCAGTGCAAGAATCACTTCCACCTCTGCCAGTTTTGTTGAAATTTGGTGTAGATGTTTAAACAGGTTTCCAAAGAAGCCGTGCAAAAATTCAGTTCAAAATATAGTATGCTTTAGGCACCAGCACCTTTTTTATGGAGGTCACTTGCGTTACGTGGAGCAAATCACAAATAATTTTCAAAGTTGCTATTGTGCAACGTTGAGAGGTAGTGCTGTGGAATTTGCTATAGCTAGTTACATTTTGGCAGAGAATGCAAAACTTTTGGTGTCCAGGCTCAAAAATCTTCACATTTTTTACGATGCAGTCTAAAACTGTCACCAAAAATTTAAGCAAGAATTTTGAAAGTCATAACTTTGAAATAAAAACCTTTGGTACCTTCTTCTTTTGGGCATTCCATTTAACATCTACATGAATTCAGCCTAACTAAACATGTGCTCTTATACTTGTTTGCTGGCTGAAATATTTTCTTCAAAGATAGACTCAAAATTTGACATATTTTTAGGAGCAAATATTGTAATGTGGGACACCTTCAATTCTCTCGTTTTTGTCCCCATTGGAAAGAGCAGGTTTTAAGCAACAAGAATCATGGTTTTTTAGTTGTTTTGCTACTTAAGGCCAAAAAAACATTTTATATTTTCCACATAAATGTGCCTGATTTCTGTCATGAAACTCTTCAATATTCAATGAAGATAAAACACATGAATAACAGCATGGTTCAAATATCAGCTATTTATGTTTTTTTGCAAGATTCTAGAACATTCCAGAGTTCTAGGATGTTCTAGAATGTTCAGTTTTTTTTTGTTTTTTGCAATTCAAGAATATTCTAGTATGTTCTGGAATTCTAGAATATACTCTTTGATATACTCTAGGCAGGATTAAGGAAGTGTTCTGCAACAAAAAATATCTCACAAAATAACAATATGGCACATAAAACTACTTGTTTAGGCATTAATTTTAATTGCCTTAAGTGCAAAGACACAAAACAGATAAACCAAGACCTTGCAGCTGAAACTCTGCTGTTTCCAGTGGTTGCAAAAATGAGAGAATTGAAGGTATCCCACATTAAGATATTTGCCACTTAAAATAAGTGAAATCTGACTTTCAAATTTTGAGTCAATCTTTGAAGGAAAATATCTCGGCCACAAAACAAGTATAACAGCTGATATTTAGTTAGGCTGAATTCATGCAGATGTTAAATGGAATGCCCAAAGAAGAAGGTGCCAAAGGTTTTTATTTCAAAGTTATGACTTGCTTACGTGACAAATTTTTGGTGCCAGTTTAGACTGCATTTGTAAAAAATGTGAAGATTTTTGAGCCTGGACACCAAAAGTTTTGCATTCTCTGCCAAAAGATAACTAGGTATTTCAACAATCAGAGAACTACCTCTCACAGTTGTGCAACAGTAACACTTAAAAAATTTGAAAATTTTTTGTGATTTATTCCGCATAATGCAAGTGACTTCCACAAAAAAAAAAAAAAAAAAAAAGTTCTGATGCCTCAAGCATACTATATTTTGAACTGAAACTTTGCACAGCTTCATTTGAAACATCCTGTTCAAACATCCACACCAACTTTCAACAAAATTGAAGATGGTCAAGCAGAGACACCCCTAGGCCACTTGACCAGACCTTTTTACAACTATTTTGGACAAATAGTTGTAAAAAATACCTAAAACCCATATCAACGATACCCAGGATGAAAGTTACTCAAATCAAAGAAATGTATAAATAATATTTAATTTATTGGAGAAACTTAAGGTTTAATTAATAGTGGAAATTTAAAGTGCAATAAGATAATTATTTGACATTTATTGCATTCATCCAGATGTTATTTTTAATTCATTCTTTTCACTTTTCAGGATTGAGAAGGAGAAACTACTTTCAAATCAACAAAATGAGTGAAACATCAAGAATAGAAAGTGTTCCTTGTGTGATTTAAATATTCATAAGAAAAAAGTTTCTTAATTCAAAGGGAACAATTGATGCTTTCAGTAAGAACCATTACGATGTGGTATTTACAGGTTAAACTGTCCCTGAAGTTATTTTGATAGAATGTAAAACCTTTTGTTTATAAAAGGCAAGACATATAATATAATTATGTTACTAATTCTGAATCAGAAGAATTCTGTTAAATGCATAGGCAGTTTGAAAGAAGAAAAAAATTTAGATATTTTGAAAATTTTCAGAGATACTGAAGGAGGAATTAAAGCTGATAGTGTCCGAAATATGAAAGAAGAAAATGTTAAGAGAACATTGACTTATTCACATCAGAAAACCCTTCATATTCTAGAAAAACAATTTGTTTGTGAAATGTGTGGCAAGGCATTTTCACAGTCAAGAAACCTAAAAAGACATTTATTAATTCATACTCAAGAGAAGCCATTTTCTTGTGAAATATGTAACAAAGCATTTTCGGAATCAAGTTCCATGAAAACCCATTTCTTAGTTCATACTCAGAAGAAACCATTTACATGTGAAATATGCACAAAGGCATTTTCAACGTCATCTAGTCTAAAGACACATCTGTTAGTTCATACTGAGGAGAAGCCGTTTTTTTGTAATGTATGTGGTAAGGCATTTTCACAATCAAGTAACCTGAAAACCCATTTTTCAGTTCATACTAAGGAGAAACCATTTAAATGTGAAATATGTGGCAAGGCATTTCCACACTCAAGTGACCTGAAAAGACATCTATTAGTTCATACCAAAGAGAAGAAATTTTGTTGTGAAATATGTGGCAAGGTATTTTCACGATCATGTTACCTGAAAACACACTTGTTCGTTCATAATCAGAAGAAGCCGTTTTCTTGTGAAATGTGTGCCAAGGCATTTTCACACTTAAGTAATCTGAAAAAACATTTGTTAGTTCATACCAAAGAGAAGAAATTTTCTTGCGAAATATGTGGTAAGGCATTTTCACGATCAAGTTACCGGAAAACCCATTTGTTAGTTCATACCAAAGAAAAGCCATTTTCTTGTGAAATATGTAATAAGTCTTTTTCACAATCAAGTTCCATGAAAACCCATTCATTAGTTCATACTCAGGAGAAACAATTTACCTGTGAAATATGTGCAAAGGAATTTTCAAAATCATCTAATCTAAAATCACATCTGTTAGTTCATACTGAGGAGAAGCCATTTTTTTGTAAAATATGTAGCAAGGCATTTTTATACTCAAGTGAACTCCAAAGACATCTGTTAGTTCATACCAGAGAGAAGAAATTTTGTTGTGAAATTTGCGGCAAAGCATTTTCAACATCAAATAACCTGAAAACCCATTTTTTAGTTCATAATCAGAAGAAGCCATTTTCTTGTGAAATATGTGCCAAAGCATTTTCACAATCAAGTAACCTGAAAAAACATCTGTTGGTTCATACCAAAGAGAAGAAATTTTGTTGCGAAATATGTGGCAAGGCCTTTTCGCAATCAAGTTACCTGAAATCACATTTTTTCATTCATGATCAGAAGAAGCCATTTTCTTGTGAAATATGTGCCAAGTCATTTTCACACTCAAGTAATCTAAAAAAACATATGTTAGTTCATACCAAAGAGAAGAAATTTTCTTGTAAAATATGTGGCAAGGCATTTTCACGATCAAGTTACTTGAAAACCCATTTGTTAGTTCATACTAAAGAAAAGCCAGTTGCTTGTGCAATACCTGGCAAAGCATTTTTGCAGTCAAACAGTTTAAAAACACCTGTTAATTCATATCAAAGCGAAATCATTTTCATGTGAAATATGTGGCAAGGCATTTTCATGATCAGTTACCTTAATAGTCATTTGTTTGTTCATTTTCAGGAGAAGCCATTTGCTTGAGAAAAATGTGGCAGACCATTTTCACATTCAGATAATCTCGGAATACCTCTTATTTTATGCAAAAAAAGAAGAAGAAAGTAAAGCCATTTTATTGTGAAATACATGGCAGAGCATTTTCATAGTCACTTAACCTGAAAAGGCACTTTAATTTATAACTCAGGAGAAACTGTTTTCTTGTGAAAAATATAGCTGATTATTTTTACAAAGATGCAACTTGCTCATTCATACTCAGAATGAAATAATTTCTTGAGATATATTGTTACAAGGCAACTTAAATGTGTTCACCCTGTTCATGTGATTGTCAGAATTTCATTTGAAGAAGTTCTTTTTTATGAATGAAGATGAATAAACAAGTTCTTGTTTATTCATCTGTATTAGTACAGTATTCCCTGCTATAATATGGCAATGATTTTTAGATGTAAACAATCTTGAAACAAATTTCAGTTTCTTGCCCCTGAACCCCATCAGTGCATTACCTTTTATTTTAATGTGTTAATGTATTTTTGTAATCATTTGATTAAAACAAAATTGAGTTTAAAAGTTCTGATTTTAATTCAGAAGATGGCCAGTTTGTCTGGATAGTCAATAGCACTTGTTCTGCAAATTAACCTTTCTGTTGTGGAATGTGGAAGGTTTTTTATAATGAATAAAAATTAATAAACTGTCCAGTTTGTACCAATGTAATTTAGTATTAGTAAATGATGTAAGAAAGCAATCTTGTACATTCCCATCTCATCTACCCATCTGCTTTAATAGTTTGCCTAGTTCTTTTAATGGTAAAACTCCAGTTTATGGTACCCCTCGACGATGGCCAATGACCGTTTTTTTTTCTTGACTCCCTTGCAAAGTTGCATAAAAACCTAACAGTTTCTCACTAAACACAAGTGAAAGTCAATTAAAAACATGATCCCTTTCATAAATTTTTTTTTCCCTTCTAATTATAATTTTTTTCTTAGTTCACATGCTTCATGCAACCTTCTGTTTGTCACACTGTGAAACACGAGAGGTACCGTATCCACATGCACAAAACCAGTTGTAAGTTTGTTTCATCTATCATCTACCCACTGGCTGAAGGCAAATTTCTTTATATCTATTCTTTATCATTCTTCATCAATTTGAATTTACTAAAGTATCAGCATTGCCTTTACTCATTCTGTTCAAAGCCCTAAAAACCTCAGTCACCTTGCAGATGTCTCAAGAGTTCTCTTTCGAGAACTCTTGAAAACCATCAAATTTAGGCTGCCCAGAGAGAAGTAAAACTTCCTGTCCAGGTATCAAAGATCCAATAACTGCACAAAGTGCCATCCTATAGGTCTCATAGATAGAACATTTATACAAAATATATTAGTCCTCACTAGCACCACACAAACACCTATCAGTATCAATCAGTCCAAGTGCAAACAACTTCCCATTCAAATACCCATAGCCCGTCATCAAGCCAGGAGTAAACCAACTCGTAAGATGCCTATTAACCAAAAACGTAACGTCAGGAATAAACTGGTGTAACTCTTACTGTAGTTCCAGTGTCCCGTCGCGTTTTTCATTTGTTTATGATTTCATTAAAACACCGCTTTCTGTTACTATTAATACTAGTAAAATTATTAAGCTTAATACCTAAAATCGTAGTGGGTATCTGTCTCTTTATACAATAACACAATCCACAGTATACAAGAAATAACTCCAACGGAATCGCTCCGGCCAAGACTTGCACAGCGGCTGTTGAAACTGTTCGACATACTTTCAAAATACTAAGGAGCATCAACCGTTGAATTGAATTTAACTTAGTCTGTATCCTTACAATCGTGGCCTGGTAAAACCAGGCTCCAGCAGCATACAAGGGGAAGAAAACTGCTGTTTGGTACAAAAGTCTTCCGCGACAAACTCCAATCTGCTTTAGACACCCTAATAATTACAGTGGAGAATTTCCTTACTTTATTGCTAAGATATTGTAAATATGGAGCAAACGTTAATTTATAATCAATTAACAAGCCCAAATATTTAGTTTCCTTCACAAGTGGTATTTGTCGTCCATTAAGCTTAATTTGCAGAGGTCGGTTGAAACCCAGACTATTTTTAAAAAGCATCATATTAGTCTTAGTAGAACTTATAGTAAGCTTGTAATTTTTTGCCCAGGAGTACAAATTATTCAATACCATATTAGTATTCTCCAAGTCAACTCTTGATCTACCAGCAATTATTATTATTAAGTTTATTAAATCATCTGCAAAAGCAATGATTTTTGTGTTTGGAAAAGATTGAACTAACCAATTGTGCAATACCATATTCCAAATAAGGGGTCCCAACACTGATCCTTGCGGACACCATCGCGATGCCTGCTTTTTAACATAATAATATTGTGATTTTACCGCCACATATCTGTTTGTGAAATAACTTCTAAACAACTTATATAGTTGCAAGGAGCAGTCAGTAACTCTTAATTGTTCAAGGGCAGACTCCCACCATAGAGAGTCAAAAGCTCCCTCAAAATCCACGTAAATCGCTAGTTCGTAGAACCTCTAATATATGTTATAAAGTCGACCAGAGCATCCTCACACGATCTGGCAGGTGTAAATCTGTACTGACGCGCAGAAACCATATCACAAGCTGTCGTTAACTCAGAGACACGAATTGCCATAAGCCGTTCTAAGACCTTACCAAAATTAGCAAAAAGAGCAATTGGTCGGTACGACCTGGGTTCTGTCACTGGTTTTCTAATTAACTTCAATAGGCCAACTTTCCATTCGTCAAGGAAATATCCCTCAAGTAAACACATTATACATTGCCAGAAGGAAATGTGGAAACAAATTATGAAACCTGAGTAGGAAAGCGTTTTCAATGAGATCCATACCAGAACAATTAGTAACATTAACTTTCTTCAAAATGTTTGTTAATTCCTCATAGGTAAACTGAGCCGTAACTGTTTGAGTTTGATTTATTTCATTATCCATCCGAATAGCTGACTGGTCATACGTATCTTTCTCAACATCTCAATCAACTGTAACTGACCCAAATATCAACGCGAAATAGAAGACAGTTACGTTTTGATAAGATTGATGCAAGATTCTAGCACAAGCATCCAGGGTGCTTTAACCACTAGTCGAAAATAATTCCACCTGGGGCTCCTGAACCTTCAGCGATCTGGCGATGGTTAGTGGTTTGGTCGTTTTTGCTATTGAATTACTACCCAGCCGATTATTAGTATTAGAAGTGGCAATCGGATGCAAGGAAGAAAGCTTGCAACGTTAGTTAAAAAAAAAACACTACTTACCTTATCTGTCCTCTAATACTACTTCTAACTTTTCCCTAAATTTATTTAAACTATCTCATCCATGACGCGAGATGGAAGTTTGTTCCACCAATCAATTGCACTCTTAATAAAAGAAAAAATTTGCACATAATTTCTGCAACCATACAATTTTTCAATTTAATTTCTCTCACCTTGCGTGTTTTCCCCAAGAAAAAGTAAGGATTCCTTCAACATTCAGTTCGATTAATCCCTTTAAAAGCTTATAAATTCAACCTAGTTACCATGTATTGCAATTTTCAGAACTGAATCGTTTCATGATAAAAGTACCCTTTTGTCTCGTTAGCTAACCTTGTTTGCTGTTCTCTGCACAGTTCCAAAGGGGCCCAATACTTCACAAATCGAGGCTTCTAGAACTGTGCGCAATACCCAAGATACGACTTGACATTGTCTCATGCACCAGGATCAGCAGCTCCTTGTCCCTGCTGGCAAATTCCTGTACATCGTAGACAAAAGTATCAGCTGTCCTAGCAGCCAGTGTGCACTGTTCGAGGAATTTCATATCCGACGAGACACTTAATCCAAGTCGCTTGTTCTTCACCATATTGAATATTGTATCTCCCAACTAGTGTTATTCTGGGAAGTTTAACATTGATAAATTCAGTGTCCTGCTTTCTTCAATATTAATCCTGAAATAGCACTTTTTAGCGTAAGCATACAATTTTTTTGTTCTTTTTGTTGTAGATTATGGACCATAATCTGCATAATCATTAGCTCTGAGTCCTATCGTTAACCACTTTACCTCCTTTGTATCATCTGTAAATTTCGACAATGAGCTCAATATGCAATTAGTTAAAGCATTGAATATAGCAAGTGCTCATCACTAACTCAAGAGATACTGCATTTCAAACAGTGGAAAAAGAGCAGTCCCCATTAAAAGGCAACCTTTAACTTATCCCTAACTCCACACTGCTCCAGTTTATTCAGTAGTCCTATGTAGAACAGGGTAAAAAAGCTTTACTGAACGGGATAATCACCTCCTTGTTCCTGCAATCGTCGTATATGATGCAAAGGTTGTTTATTTTATCCAGATAAGCTGAAAAACGTTTTTGAGTTCAGAAATAAAATATAAATTTTTTTAATAATTTCATTGTGTATTTTTTTCTGTTTGAGTTATTAAAATTAAAAAAAATAATTCATTAATCAATTAAACTTGAAATTAAATTTTAAAATCTACTTTAAAAAAATTAAAGTAGCATTAATTACTGCTTCAATGGATAATGTCTTATGCCTTAATATCTGCTCATTTTTAGATTATTCCATCCATCGGCATGTGTATTTAAAAAGGTTTTCTATCCATACAAGGAAACTTGCCTCATTGTAGAACATAGGTAAGTTTTGACTAACGTCATCTTCGGAGAAACCCCCTTTAGCAATGGACCACTCTTACTGGAAGCGTTACAAGGTTTTTCTTCACCACTAAAATATTTGTCAATGATATCGTGAAATTGTTGGAGAACACGAATTCCGAACTATTTCTTTTGAGAATTAACGCCATCGAAGTGGTTTCACAAATATTTAAATTCATATGTCGATAACGAAGGTGACTTTCAATCATTTCTATCCAGAATTCCAAATCCATATTAAAATTTATCCTTACTCTTTACTATCAATTCAAAGCCACTGATCATATAGAGAGTCGAATCTCATAGATATTCCTGGTACACTGCTGGAAAAAGTTTATGGTAGAAAATGTTTTTCATGAACATTTTATTGTGAACATTGTGGGTAAGTTTTGTTTAACATTATCTTCAGAGAAACTCCCTGTAGCAATGACTCACTCTTACTGGAAGCGTTACAAGATTTTTCTTCACCACTGAAATATTTGTCAATGATGCTATTTGTCAAATAGCAACATTTCCAGATCTTAGGATGGCAAGTCATCGTTGTCTAAATGATTCTTTGAAATGTCGGGCTGATGGTTGACTTGAAGCCATGCAGCCGCAACTAGCGTTGGCATGTTGGTTTAATATGTCGCACAGTGTCATCTTGGCACTATTGAAGCAGAGGTGGCGCTACTGTTCATGCTCTGTGTTGAAGCGATGTTTAAGTTGTTCCCATAAAATAACGATTCTACATTGGATTATCAATTCCCTGGATTGTTTCGGCCATTTCAGTGGATGAAGCATCGCTTCCTCTACCTGCAGGTAAAATTTTATAATTTTTTGATGTGGGAAGGCCATTTTACAAGCAAGTGAATATTTCATCGTATCTTCCCTATGGAAACCCACTTGGTCGCTGTAGCGATGGCTTCACAGAGGCAGTGAAACCTGTAAACAAACTAACTGGGAACGGAGTTTTCCCAGGAAACTTTTAAACTGGTCACCTCACATTCGTCTTTATTTTAGATCTTAGCAGTTTATTTATCATGTTTTTTGCCAGTGTCCTTTGTTCGTCACCATATTGTTTTACTTAGCGAACCTACATGTTTTTCGAGTTTGCGTTAAGAAGCTTCCTGGTAAAAAAAAAAAAAAAAGGTAAACTGCAGCCATTATCAACACACTGCAGTGGCGCCTCCGTAGCCAGGTGGGAAGGAGCAGCAGTGCGTAGCACACGCTTCTTGATTAGACCGGGGTTCGAGCCCGTCACCACCAAATACGGAGAATGTGGAAAGGTCAGGGAATGACCACCGCATATCCCGGAGCAATATGGCCTTAGTTGCTAATGCTCCTAAAAACCAAAAAACAACAAACAACACACTGCAGGATGGAAACCTCTTCAACAATTCATGCTGAGGGAAATGGACCATAATCTGCCACGCTGGTCCAGTGCGGGTTGGCAGATCGACCATATTTAGCAGTCGGAGCCTCAGTAGTCAGGTGGGCAGGAGCAGCAGTGCGTAGCACACGCTTCTTGATTAGACCGGGGTTCGAGCCCGTGACCACCAAATACGGAAAGGTCAGAGAATGACCACCGCATATCCCCGAAGCAATATGGCCTTAGTTGCTAATGCTCCTAAAAAAACAAATAACAAGCAGTCAGGGGCTTGAACCCCAGTCTACTCAAAGAGCGTGTGCTACTGCATTCCCCCCCCCCCTGACCACTCAGCTCGGAGGCTTTCTGACTATAATTCTAGCCCTTTTTATCATATCAAAAAATAAATTAATTAATAAACAATAATAAAAAATATGTCAAAATTTGAATCTCAAACCGGAAACAGTATCCCTGTAGTTGTGCTATTGCGTCCTTCATGCAGAGAACGGCATTCCTCGAGCAACAACATTTTATGAAAAAACCTGCTCAAACTCTGCTCTGATTAAATGGCTCAACAACAAACCAGCTAAGTTAGGCACTGATGTTTTCCCCGCAACGGGATTTCAATAATCTTAATATTATTGTTGATGACCAGGTCGAGAGAGTGAATAGCAAGATGAACAACTCCACCTCTCCAGCTGAGCTAAAGTGGGGTCCATTGTATTTTTAACTATTTACGTGAAACTTTGGATAACTGGGGCAGCCGCTTAATCAGGCCAAAATGCACTAGTCCCTATGTGTCCCAAATAACCGGAATCAACTGTATATGATAGGAACCTTACTGATCATATTACCGGACTACAGAGACCTAATTCTGTGCAATAGATGGCAAACTTGTCCTTCTTTGTACTTCTTAATCATCTTCATTTCTAAATCAATTTTGTTTCATTTCCTAGCACTGCCAGCACTTGCGCTTTCCTTTGGACCCTTCACCATTGTAATAAGTAAATAGGAATGAAGAGAAGATTCTGAAAATTTATATTTTTTATGATTGAAGATTTCAGTGAAGGGGATTTCATTTTGCCATAATACCGTAACGAAAAAACCCACTGAATTTCAGTTATCAGTATTGTCGCAAATGCAAAAAGATAAGAGTTTACTACCTGTTTATAGGTGCCTCCATAGCCAGGTGGGAAGGAGCAGCAGTGCGTAGCACACGCTTCTTGATTAGACTGGGGGTTCAAGCCCATCGCTACCAAATACGGAGGATGCGGAAAGGTCAGGGAATGACCACTGCATATCCCGGAGCAATATGGCCTTAGTTGCTGATGCTCCTAAAGACCAAATAACAATAACTACCTGTTTATAATAGATTGAGCTAATACAAAAGCCTAATAAACTGTAAAGTGCAAATTGTTTTATGATTGTAACCTCCAGAAATGTTTTAGAAAAATATCACAAAGGTGTTAAAAATTGATTCGTATAACAGAACATATGATAATGATGAAAGTGTAGTGCAATTTCTATTATAAAAATGACCTTTGGAGAGATAAATAGCTTAGTTATATAGTGAAAATTTCAACTTCTGAGGTCTTGGAATGAATTACCAAAAAAAATGAAATACATCAATTTTTTGAAATTTTCCTTGTAACAATGAAGGTTCTTACCCTCAACAAACATTTAAGTGTGATTACCCAACATGTCAAGTTCTACAAAAGCAAACAGAGGTGTTCTTTTTTTTTCTTAGACTGTGTTTAATGATTTGATTGAGTAAGACCATAACTGAAAAAAATGGCAAGTAGTGAAATGTTTCAAATATTTTTAAAGAGCAACATTCAATATTAATAGTAATGAAGGAAAGGAATTTACCTTTCAACAGCTGCCTGCATTATTCACATATAAATTATTAATTTGTACATTATACTAGAAGTGCAAACAGTCATAGATTACTAGAAAATCTTTCTTTAGATCTTGGTATAGCACTAAAGAATATCTTCAGTTATGTATTAAATTACTTATCTAGGTTCCTGCAAATAAAAATTCACCTACCTTTCTATTCAAGTTGAATTGCAAGAATGCTCTTCTCTCATTGCTCAAATTAAAGAAACCTATAAATCATAGTTAATTTTGAACTTGGAGAAACCTAAGGTTTAATTAACAGTGAAAATTCAAAGTGCAATGAGATAATTATTTGACATTGATTGCATTTATCTAGATGTTATTTTTAATTCATTCTTTTCACTTTTCAGAATCAAGGAGGAGCACCTGTTTTCAAGTCAACCAAATGAGTGAAACAGCAAGAATAGAAAAAGTGTGCCTTGGATGCTTTCAATTTTTAAAAAAAAAGTTTTTTAATTCAAAATGAATAATCAACACTTTTAGTAAGAACCATCATGATATGGTATTTACAAGTTCAACTGTACCTGAAGTTATCTTGATAGACTGTAACCCTTCACATTTATAAAAGCAAAGAAATATAAAATAATCTTGTTACAAATTCTGAATCAGCAGAATTATGTTTATTGCATAGACAGTTCGAAATAAGAAAAAATTCAGAAATTTTTGAAGTTTTCAAAGCTTCTGAAACAGAATTAAAGTTGACAATATCAGAATATGAAAGAAGAACTTGGTAAGAAAGAATTGAGTTATTCAAGTCACAAAACCGATCATACTCTGGAAAAACAATTTGCTTGTGAAATATGTGGGAAGGAATTTTCACAGTCAAGGAACCTAAAAAGACATTCATTAGTTCATACTCAGGAGAAGCCATTTTCTTGTGAAATATGTAATAAAGCATTTTCAAAATCAAGTAACCTGAAAACCCATTTGCTAGTTCATACTCAGGAGAAACCATTCACATGTGAAATATGTACAAAGGCATTTTCAACGTCATCTAATCTAAAAACACATCTGTTAGTTCATAGTCAGGAGAAGCCATTTTCTTGTGATGTATGTGGCAAAGCATTTTCACAATCAAGTAACCTAAAAACCCATTACTTAGTTCATACTCAGGAGAAACCATTTAAATGTGAAATATGTGGAAAGGCATTTTCACAACTAGGTGACCTCAAAAAGCATCTGTTAGTTCATACCAAAGAGAAGAAATTTTGTTGTGAAATATGTGGCAAGGCATTTTCACGATCAAGTAGCCTGAAAACACATTCATTCATTCATAATGATAAGAAGCCATTTTCTTGTGAAATATGTGCCAAAGCATTTTCAGACTCAAGTAACCTGAAAAAACATCTGTTAGTTCATACCAAAGAGAAGAAATTTTATTGTGAAATATGTGGCAAGGCATTTTCACAATTAAGTTATTTGAAAACCCATTTGTTTGTTCATGCCAAAGAAAAGCCATTTGCTTGTGAAATATGTAACAAAGCATTTTCAAAATCAAGTCACTTGAAAACCCATTTGTTAGTTCATACTCAGGAGAAACCATTTGCTTGTGAAATATGTAACAAGGTGTTTTCACAATCAAGTTCTGTGAAAACCCATTTATTAATTCATAATCAGGAGAAACCATTTATATGTGAAATATGTACTAAACAATTTTCAACGACATCTTGTCTGAAAACACATCTTTTAGTTCATAATCAGGAGAGGCCATTTTCTTGTGAAATATGTAGCAAAGCATTTTTATACTCAAGTGAGCTGAAAAGACATCTCTTAGTTCATACCAGAGAGAAGAAATTTTGTTGTGAAATATGTGGCAAAACATTTTCACTATCAAGAAGCCTGAAAACCCATTTGTTAGTTCACAATCAGAAAAAACCATTTTCTTGTGAAATATGTGCCAAGGCATTTTCACAGTCAACTAACCTGAAAAAACATCTGTTAGTTCATACTAAAGAGAAGAAATTTTGTTGTGAAATATGTGGCAAGGTATTTTCACAATCAAGTGACCTCAAAAAACATCTGTTAGTTCATACCAAAGAGAAGAAATTTTCTTGTGAAATATGTGGCAAGGCATTTTTACGTTCAAGTTACATTAAAACTCATTTGTTAGTTCATAATCAGGAGAAGCCATTTTCTTGTGAAATATGTGCCAAGGCATTTTCACATTCTAATAGTCTGAAAAGACATCTGTTAGTTCATACAAAAGAAGAAATTTTCTTGTGAAATATGTACCAAGGCATTTTAATGATCAAGTCAAGTTACCTCCAAACCAATTTGTTAGTTCATACTCGGGAGAAGACATTTTTTGAGAAAAATGTGGCCAAGCATTTTCACAATCAGGTGATCTCAGAATACACCTTTTAGTTCATACAAAAAAAAAAAAAAAAAAAAAAAAAAGACAGATGCCATTTTTGTTGTGAAATGTATGGCCGGTCATTTTCACAGTTACTTAACCTGAAAAGGCACTGTTTAGTTTATGACTCACAAGAAACTGTTTTCTTGTGAAATGTATAGCTGATTATTTTGATAAGGATGTAACTTGCTCATTCATGCTTAGAGTGAAATAATTTGCTGAGAAATATTGTTACAAGTCATTTTGTGAAATAACTTGTAACAATATTTCATTTGAAGAAGTTCCTGTTTATTCATCTGTATTAGTACCCATTCCCTGCTATAATATGGCAATAATTTCTAGACGTAAATAATCTTACAACGTATTTCAGTTTCTTGCTCCTGAACTCCATTACCTAGTTATTACTCAGTACATTACCTTTTAATGAAAGGAACAAAGGGTTGCTCTTATGAAGAAAGGCTTAAGTTTTGCAGATTACAGTGTTTGGAGACTAGCACCTGCGAGGTGATCTGATTGAGTTGTATAAAGACTTGAATGGTTTGAGCATGCTCACTGCTGATGGAATTCTTCCTCTTACTCAGAATAATCACCCGAGAGGGCATAAATTGAGGAAAGAGTTGTAGGATAGATGTGCGGAAGTTTGCCTTTAGCCAGCAAGTAGTTGATTGGTGGAACAGACTTCCATCTTTTGTCATGGAAGTTGGTAGCCTAAATAAATTTAAGGCTGAGCTGGACAGACATTTGGAATGAATGGAGGGGTGAAATTGGAGCATTTTTTTTTTTTTTTTTTCGGCTGATGCTGCATAAGCTTGCATCGTATGCCTCTACTAATGCTAATGCTTTTATTTTAATGTATTACTGTATTTCTATAATCAGTTAATTTTAAACATAAAAATTGAATTAGAAACAAATGATTTTCATTTCGAAGATGGCCAATTTGTGTGAATAGTGTGGTGTGGCCTAGTCAGTAACACTTGTTCTGCAAATTTACCTTTCTGTTGTGGAATGAATTGTAAAATGTTTTCTGTATGAAGCCAGTTTGCGGTTTCTGTAATGGCTTCTGACATTGTGGCTCTTTTTACTGTTAGAAACATTTCTTATGTTAGTACGCATTACAGAATTTTTTCACTAATTTGAAATGAAAAGAGCATTGATTAAATCAAAAAAAAAAAAAAAAGATTAATATTCAGTTACCTGCAAACCATGCATGATAGCACATCACTGGAAAATGTGAATTTCTCATTGTTAACTTAAGAATGCTTCGGCTCAAAGCAACATGAACCACATCCTCATAGGTGCTGTTTAGTCTCATTGGCGATCACTTCAACAGTGAAAGAACATAGTTACAGAAATTTAATTTCTCAGCCCATTAATCCAATTTTCTTAGATCTTGTTGTTGTAACTCACCCAGATGACTTTCATTAACTATGCTGCCAACCTTTGTATCAACTCCAGTAGAGGAAACACATGATTATCACTTCACCAGATGCTGTTTATGGGGTGTTTCTTATATATGTTTAGTTTTTGATAGAAATTTTCTATCACTAAGGTTGATAGAAAGTAACAAGTTCCACTTTTAATATTTCATTGCATTACTGGATAATGATCAACAAGTGATCAAACTGAAGTTTTTTAGCCTGGGGCAGGACTCCAGATAAGTTGATTTAGATTTTGACAAGTACAGTTCATAGCAATCATAGCAAATTCATATGCAATCAACGATTTCTGTGATCCTAAATACTTGATGAAATTGCAATTCTATTAAAATTGCATTCAGTTTGTGCTTCACTTACTGAGTTCCAGTTCATATAAAATGAACAATTCTACAATTATACCAACAACTTTGCTGTTGGAATAAAACACTACTAAACTTTTTTTTTTTTTTTTTTTTTTCAGTTATCACTCAAATACAGCTATCACGTTTAAAGGGATTTGTGATTTCAATCTCAGGTGTAGCACTCCAGTTTAAAACAATATTGCTTAAATTGTAAATACTGTAAAGCTGTTAATTAGCAGTCTTTCTAACTTTGACAGTGAGCTACACAATCAGTCCACAAAAATATATTAAGCAATAATATTCAATCATTGGAGGAAAAAAACAACATGATTTGCCTTTTACCAGGGTGGCAATCTTCCAACCTGAAATATAATTACATATTCTGAATTTTTTTTCACTAAGCAAAATTTGATGTTGATTATGACAAAAATTAATTGGATATTTTTTATTCTTGGTGAGTTGCTGAGAGTCACACCTATGCCTTTTTTACATATACACATGCTTCCAAATTATAGTGTGCATAAGGAATTTTTTATTTGGAAATCAAATGGAAATGACAAAGGAAATTCACTACATGATCAAAGCCTCACAAATGGCTTTTAGGTATCAATTATCGGAATTTTTAATGGTTTGTTTCACAGCGTTGTGATTTTCGTTGGTCTCCGCCGAGGGTAGCCTGGCTTTTTCTCCCAGAAAAGTAAAATTTGGTGTTTGTGATTATTATTATTAGCTATATGGTGCAGGAAAGCCTAAGGCTTATGCTGCACCAGCCAAAAAAAAAAAAAAAAAAAAAAATTCCCCGATTACCCTGAGAGAGAGAGAGAGAGAGAAGTAGAAGGGAATCACCAAGAAAGAGAAGGATGATGATATCCAGCTCAGGATCCTGGGTGTGCCAAGCCCAAACTCACCAGATGTGAGCCCCTGTGGTGATTTGCAACTGCAGTAACAAGAGTACTATAACAGTGGTGAAACTGCCATACTGCCACCCAGGGGAAAATGTCAGCCTAAAGAGTCAGAGGGCCCAATGGCTGTTTTGGTATAGTTATAAAAGAACACTTGGGGATTGCTTTGAAATTCAGTGAGGGGAGCAAAATTTATAGATATACCACTACCATTGCATTATTGGCTTGAACTGCAGCTCATTCTGATTTTACTCAATTGAAAGAACCATATATTGAAGTATTCATTTGTTGAGAAGCAGACCCCAGGGTTTCCCCATTAGCTGCAGTTTAGCATCATGTGGAGATAGCAGAGTAACTGTAACTACACAAAATTATCTACAGAACAATCAACAATATCTGTAATTCTATATACAATTTCTAACAGGTTAACACTCATAAAATCCAAGGATCATCTTAAGTAAACAACTTAACTAGCCAGATGGCCAGTAGAATGGCTAAAATATATTTAAATACATCTTCAGGTCGAACACAAGGTAGAGCAAGAAGTTAAAAATACAGTATATTACTCAAATCTCAATAACTTTATCACAACACTCAGTGTGATTAGACATCAGAACATCAAATCTAATTAAACATAACCGTCAAATACATTATCAAAGAATATACAGCATAATTAATTTATTTAATTTAAATATGCATATACTATACTCAAACCTTACACAAAAGGCATAAGGCCACAGTAATAATAACAGTGACATACCCATCATGAGTATGATGGGTATTGCTACCAAGTACACAGGGTGGTTGTTATGTCTGATGGTACTGTTGGTTGAGGAACTCTGACAATTCTACAGGTGTTCAGGATTGTGACTTTCTGGAGTTCCTTGTAGGTGTTCGCTGGGAGACCTATTGCTGCTAGGCTGTTATCTAGGATCTTTGGCACCATACCTATGGTTGACACGACGATCTGAATGATCATTGCATATGCCACATCTCTGATCTGTCTTAGGTTCGTGTACTTCCTGATTTTTTCCCCATGGGTTTTCTGCAGGTTGCCAGTGTTGGGTACTGCTATATCAATCAGATAGGTAGCCTTTTCCTTCTTGTCCACAAGGGTTATGTCTGGTCTGTTGTGTGGGATTGTCCTCTCCGTTATTATGGCGCGGCCCCAGTATAGCTTGTGGGTTCGTACTTGTAGTATGGTACACTGTCTTTGGTCAACTGGTATTTCCTCGCTAGCTTCTGATGTATTATCCTGGCTACCTGGTCATGTCTATGACAGTACTCGGTGTGGGTGATCACCTTGCATCCTGCGGTGATGTGTTGAATCGTTTCTGAGGCCAGGTGGCATTGTCGACATGTGTCATCAGACATTCCGGGCTCCTTTGCGATGTGTTTTCTATAGTTTCTGGTGTTGATTACCTGGTCTTGCAGGGCCAGCATGAATCCTTCAGTCTCGGGGGAAGAGCGTCCCGCTTGTGAGCCATGCATTGGAAGCAATGGTGCCGATGTGATCTTGATGTAGGTCATTGTAGTGTCTGTTCTGGAGTGTCTTCTTTGCCCATCTTTCTAACTTCGTTTCTTGTACTGTCTGCGCAGGAGTGGGGTATACCACTTACCTATCTTCCTTAAGGCCTGCTGGACTGGTGGTGTGTTATCTCGAAGTGATCCTTCAGGTTAACTATCGCAGTTTTCTGTTGCTCAATGAAGGCCCCTTCCTCCTTCCCGGGCAGTTGTCAGTCTCTCCACAGCAGCTATCGGGTGGTGTTGGCGGCTCTTGGTCATCATTGTCTTGTCTTTCGCATAATATCATCTAGCTTGGTGTTAGTCCAATGTATGACCCTGAATGTGTATGTTAGTACTGGAGCTGCATAGGTGTTTATGGCTTTAACTGTGTTCCCTCCATTCAATCTTACTTTCAGCAGGCTTCTGAGTCTCTGATGATATTTTTTGGTCAGGCACTTCTTGATTTCCTTTTGTTCTAACTGCTCAGCCTGCATCATCCCAAGATATTTGTAGGTCTCTCCTGACATAGCTTCGATCTTTTTATCAGTCAGCAGCTGGTAGTTTCGGCAAACACCACTTTGCTTATTGGAGGCTTGAAGTGGTGAAATCCATGTTTAGTCTCTAGAGCAAAGTTTCCGGCATCCCCCTCCCCCCATACTTCTCCTTCAACCCATGCACGGTACTAAGTACTATTGGTTTTGATACCTTTCGTGTTTGGGGTTTTCTTAAAAAAAAAAAAAAAACTAATTTTCCCTGGTGCAGTGTGTGGCTCTTGCATTTTTCTAGACCAAATTCGATCCTAATGTGTTTGCTGAATTCTTCGGTGATCCGGAGTAGTTGCTGGAGCTGCTTCTCGGTTGCCGTGTGCAGCTTGATGTCATCCATGTACATCAGGTGGGTGAGGGTGTATAGGTTCTTTCTTCCTTCTTTGAGGTTATATCCATACTTGCTGCCATTGAGCATGGTGGATAGCAGGTTGAGTGCTAGACAGAACCATAGTGGGCTCAGAGAATCTCACTGAAAGATTACTCTTATAATGTGGATTGGCCTGGTTGTGATGTTCTCGATTAGCCAGCTATGAGGTATAGAGTCGAAAGCCTTGTGGTAATTGATGCAGGCTGTGTATAGGTTGGGGTGCTTCTTGAAGGCTTGCTCGATAACTGCGACATCTATGGTTAATTGTCTCCTTGCATCCTTTGCTCCTCCGCTTGCATCCATTCTGCTGTTTGGCCATTATGTCCCGACTCTCTAAGTGGTCTGATATCTTAGTTCTGCAGCTGGTCAGGATGTGCAGGATGCCAACGATCTACAGCTGCATAACTTCTTAGTTTTGCAGCTGTACATCGTTGGGAGGCATGTGATTGGACTGTATTTTGCCGAATTTCTTGTATCTTCATCTTTAGGTTTCAGATATGTGACTCCTTCAGTGAGAAACTTCGGGATTGTCTCCAGGTTCCTTATCATTCGAGTGAACTGCTCTGCTAGGTGCTTGTGTGTGCAGGTGAGCTTCTTGTACCAGTAGTTGTGGGCGTTATTTATTCCTGGATTTCGCCAATTGTGAGAGTTCCTGATCATCTGTTTTACTTTTTCTTCCTGAATCTCCCATTCTCTCATTTCTTGTACTTCCTTGGTTTTCTTGCGTTCTAATTCTATCCAGGTTGCTCGGCTGTGATGGCTTACTTCTCTGCTCCATATGTTTCCCCAGAATTCCTCAATCGTCTTCTTCTCGGGTGGTCGATTCCTTTCTTCCCCATCTCCGAGATTCCTGTAGAAACCTCATTGATCCTCATCGAAGATTCGGTTGTTTATTTTCCTCTGGGAACTCTCTTTGTATCGGCGTAGGCTCTGTGAGTCTGCAAGGAGGTTCTGCTTCAATGTGTCAAAGTATTCTATTCTCTCATTCTTTGTCTCATGTTTGCTGTGGACGCTGTCTCTTGAGGATGCTCTTCACTTTTCCAATCAATTTCTTACTTCTGTTACCCTGTTGGTAGTGACAGTTGGCCTATCTTGACTCTTAATTCTTCTATCTTCTGCTGAAGTCTCGTTTCTTTTCAATTAATCCTAGTGGCTGTGTGGATAGCCTCCAGCGTTGCACCATTGCCACAATAATGCCACAAATAATGCCACAAGGTATGTGGCATTATTTGCGGATTGAGGTGGCCTGTTACTCTCCACAGGATTTTATTTGGCCTCTGCTTAGGTATCATGTGGGTTCTTTTGGGGTACATTCCTTCGAATTCTGTTAGGGCCTTCTTATATTCTGGATATCATGACTTCGTCTCTTTCCACTTCAGCTACTCTCAGTTGTATTTCTCCTTGCTGTTCCTCCTCTTGTTCCATGATATGATGTTCCTCCTCTGGTTCCATATTGACCATATTCTTTATGCTTTGTAGTTGATCGCTGACATCCTTCTTGATTTTTTCCAAGATAGCAGGAGCTATTAGGTTCTTCGTGACGATGGTCCTTTGGTCTGCTAATCGCTTTTCGGTGATCTGAATATCCGGGTATCATTCTAACCACTTGGTATGTAGTCGCGATCTGTGCATCGTCATGTATTTCCACGAACTGGAAGTGTTTCCTGTGCAGTTGCGCAGGAAACACTTCCAGTTCGTGGGGCTGGATGGTCTTGCCCTTCTCTTGTGGTAGCCTTATGGGGACAGTGCCACTTGCTCCGCTGTCTTGCTCGGGAGAGTCCAACTTTTCGAACCGACCCCTCTGCCTAAGGCTTGAACGCGAGTGACTATCCTGCACCACAATCTAGGCAGTATGAATAATATTTATCTGCGACATCATCCATCTATGGAGGTGGAGTTATTTAGCTTTGGCTTATTATTATTATTATTATTGTTGCTCTTATATTATTTCTCCCTGATTGGGGGATTCCACTCCGTGATGCGTACTGCTACCAAGTACACAGAGTGGTTGTAATGTCTGGTGTTACTGTCGGTCGAGGAAATCTCTGACAATCCTACAGGTGTTAGGGATTGCGTCTTTCTGGAGATCCTTGTAGGTGTTCTCAGGGAGACCTATTGCTGCTAAGTATAGTCTTTGGTACCATAGCGGTTGTTGACATGACGATTGGGATGGTTGATACTTCTTGCATATGCCACATCTTGATCTCATGTCTCAGGTTCGTGTACTTCCTAATTATTTCCTCATGAGTTTTCTGGACATTGCTAGTGTTCGGCACCGCTATGCCAATCAGGTAAGTGGCCTTTTCCATCTTGTCCACAAGGGTTATGTCCGGTCTGTTGTGCGGGATGGTCTTATCCTTTATTATGGCGCAGTTCCAGTACAGCTTATTGGTTCGGGTCTCTAGTACTGCTTGGGGTTCGTACTTGTAGTATGGTTCACTTTTTTTGGTCAACTGGTATTTCCTCGCTAGCTTCTGATGTATTATCCTGGCTACCTGGTTGTGTCTATGAGTGTACTCAGTGTGGGTGATCACCTTGCACCCCACGGTGATGTGTTGGATCATTCCTCAGGCCAGGTGGCATCGTCGACGTGTTCATTTGACATTCCGGGCTCCTTTGCGATGTATTTTCTATAGTTTCTGGTGTTGATTACCTGGTCTTGGATGGCCAGCATGAATCCTTGTCTCTGGGAAGAGGGTCCTAATTGTGAGTCATGCATTGGAAGCAATGTTATCGATGTGATCTTGATGGAGGTTATATTAGTCCTATGGTGCAAGGAAGCCTGAGGCTAATGCTGCACCAGCCAAAAAAAAAAAACCCTTCACCAATTTCTTTCCCTTTTTCAGCACCCGTTCCAGGAGATCCACATCCTTTCTAAAAATGAGCTACTACACCTACAGTACTGCAGATGCATTCTAACCATTGCCTTATACAATGGAATAATCACCTTATTCCTGCTAGCACAATTCCTGTATATCATAAGCAATATTCCCATGTGCTGTCCTGGAAGCATATCTGCAGTACTCAGAAAACCTTATGTCCGACTGTACAATTACCCCCACGTCGTTTTCATTTTCTGCTAACTTGAGTGTAGTAATACACATGGACATGTGGACATATGTTTTGGTAATGGGCGGCACCTAGAACGTCAGTTCATCTCCGCCTCGTATCTCTGTGAAGAACAGTACCACTGTAGAAGGGCTAGAAATAAGTAGTGTATGTTTGTGTGTATTCTGTATGTGTTCTGTTGATTTTTTTACCTTGATTCTTGTCATTAACCAGCCTGCCGACCTTTGTATCTTTTGCAAACTTAAACATAAGCCTGATATACCTTTGTCCATATCATTAAATATTATTAAAATGACGATTGATGCAATAAACATCATATGTTTAAGAGTGTAAATATTCTATATAATATTTGTGTAAATACACCATAGAAAACTTAAATGACAAAACTACGTTTGAAGGGGAATCATTTTATCTGTATCTCATATTGTGCTCTTCCTCCACAACGAGTTGCCATGTATTGCTCTGCCTCGAATAAGTAACGATTCACCAAAAGAGAAGACTATTGTTACATATTCTCAGTGCGCACCACCACCCAGACGCCACCGTTTCAAGGCTTGTTGGCCCTTCATCTTGGTGGTGATGCCTACCATTATTGCATCAATCTTCATTTTAACATTATCATGTACACCTTCTGGCATCGCTCATATTGTGTGTTTATCTTCACAACTGGATTATCATGTCTGCAATACCACGGTGCCTGCTCACCCATCGATGAAGGGCCAACAAGCTCTGAAACGCTGCCGTCTGGGGGGGAGCCTGATGGCCACTGAGTTTCCGAGAATAGGTAACAACAATCTTCTCTACTGGGGAAGCGTTGCCTATTCGAGGAATATATGAGCTTTGAGTGTGAGTTGAAGGAGCAACTGTCCCTTTCTTCCTTTTACGGCATTTCCTTCCTCTACCTCTCCTACTATCACCTTCCTACATCTTTATCTCTTTTCTAAGTCTAATAGGAATAGTATGAGGATAACCGAGAACTTTATCCCATACCATATTTCAAAACGGTGCCGTCTGGGGGGCCTGGTGGCCACTGAGTTTCCAAGAATAGGTAACAACAATCTTCTCTACGGGGGAAACGTTGCCTATTCGAGGAATATATGAGCTTTTGAGTGTGAGTTGAAGGAGTAAAAGTCCCTTTCTTCCTTCTACGGTATTTCCTTCCACTACTTCTCCTACTCTCATCTTACTACATCTTTATTGCTTTCCTAAGTCTAATAGGGATAGTATGAGGATAACTGAGATCTTTAGCCCATACCACATTTCAAACGGTGCCATCTGGGGTGCCTGATGGCCACTGAGTTTCTGAGAATAGAACAGGTAACAACAATCTTCTCTACTGGGGAAGCGTTGTGTATTCGAGGAATTTATGAGCTTTTAAGTAGTGTGAGTTGAAGAAGTAACTGTCCCTTTCTTCCTTCTACGGCATTTCCTTCCTCTATTCCTCTACCTCTCCTACTATCACCTTCTTACATCTTTTTTGCTTTCCTAAGTCTAATAGGGATAGTATGAGGATAACCGAGATCTTTATCCCATACCATATTTCAAACGGTGCCGTCTGGGTGGTGCCCACCGAGAATAAGTAACAATAGTCTTCTCTTTTGGTGAAGCATTACTTATTTGAGGTAGTGCAATACATTGCAACTCATTGTGAAGGAGGAGCACAATATGACATACAGATAAAACGATGCCCCTTCAAACTACAAACGTAGTTTTTTCTATGGTGTATTTACACCAATATTATACAGAATATCATTAAATAAAACAAAAATGTGCCCAGCACTGAAACCTGAGGGCTGTCGCCATTAGCCTTATTCCACGAAGAACAGTGTCCTTTAATTACCAAAAAGAAATACCAAACTTTTATTTTAGGCCACCCGAATAATTAAATTCATCAACTGTGCTGTGTTGTGTCTAATGTCTGTTAATTGCGTCTGTTCTATGGTCGATTTGTTTGTTTGCTCGACGAAAAACCCGTTTCTGAGGGTCTTACTATGTACGCCTGAGACCGACTAATTCAGCCACGGACTGAAAAAAGCCCATTAAAGTTGCTCGCGTCATCGACGGGATTTGAACCCGGGCTTTTCCACCCGGTGTGGGGAGGACGGTGACGATACCACTGTGCTAAACGCACAGATTCCTTTAACTACCATGCTCCCTTCTCCCACTCAACCATCCATTTCTCCATAACAGTAATTTAACATTAATGCCACTGCTCCAATTTGTACAGCAATCGCTTATGTGCAACAGTATCAAAATTTTTTGACACCACATATGTAGACTCTCCTGAAGTCGAAGCAGATGGGGTCAAAATTATTTTTTGCTTCCATTTCCCTTCTTACTGCATCATAATATTCAATCAGATTGGTCACAAAAATCTGACAGACATGATTTATTTTAAGATTACTTAAAATTAAGTGATATTAATCTGTAGTCTGACTTAATTAATCTGTGGCTGGAGATCAGAAAAATTCCTCACGTCATTGATGCGATTAAAAATAGCACATTTTCCACCCTGTGTGTGGAGGAATGTGATTTATATCCTCTGCAGGGGCGAATTTGCATATAAGCTGAACAAGCTACAGCTTAGGGCCTCGCTCCATCTTAAAAAAAAAATCCTTTTTCAATATTGTCTTAGGTGAATTGTAAGAGAGAAGGGCCTCATACATATCATAGCTTAGGGTGGAAACAAGTTTAAATCCGGCCCTGACTACTTACTCTAAGGGTTCCCTTACTCTAAGTAAAGCATGCTTTTTCTTAGAACTAATGCGCTGCCACAAAGAAGATAAAACATCCCGATATCACTCTCCATCCCTTTTAATAGTTTTCCTAGTCCTTCCTTCAATTTATTCAAACTACCCACGCCTAGCCCTCGTTGGTAGCGCTCTTGGAAGAATCAGCTTCCTCCCCACACCAGGTGGAAAAGATCTGAGTTCAAAATATTTATGGGACTTTTTCGTAACGTGGGAAATTTGGTCAGTCTCAGGCGCGGAAAGCATAGTTTTGTTCCCTGGAAACTTGTTTTTCGTCCAGCAAACTGAAAATCACTCTCAGAACAGACAATTTGCAGACTATATAGAGGGAGCAACACGGCCTTAGCTGCTGATGTCCCTAACATCCAATAACTACAGCGTAACTATATCCATAAAAAAACGCTAGAAATTTGTCCAATAATAACCTATCCACTGGCCAAAGGCATATTTCTGCTTATCTGTTCTTTAATCATGGTTCCATGATTTGAATTTATGACGCCCTCATATGTACAGTCTGAGCAAATGGAAGGAACCCGTTAGCATTGACTTTACTCAATCCGTTGAAAACCCCTAAAGACCTCAGCCTTGTATATGTCATTCATCTTGCACGTTTTGTACATGTCATTCGTCTTGTATGTTTCAAAATTCTATTCTACAGATAGTGCAATTATGAAAGATTAATCAAAATTTAAAAGACCATTCTGATTATGGTAATCAAAGGGAGAGAAAGTTGTGCTACTAGCGGGTGTTCCAGTTCATTTGAAGCTTGTGAGGTACAGCCACTGCAGACTGGTAAAAGGAATTATAAGTACACAAACACACAACATTGTCAAAAGAAACCAGGAAACAAAATATCAAAACTTTTTCAAAAGGTAAGACAATATACTTGTCTTACCTTTTGAACCCCCTTTGTGAATTGGTCACACATCTGCACACCCCCAGAACATAAGCAAAACGTAACGTGCAAAACGACATAATGATATTCATCATCGGATCTTCAATAAATTTATCTTCAAAAAATTAATGATATTCATCGGATCTTCAATAAATTTAGGATCCACCCTGATAGGTTCTGTGAAGACAAGCCCTACAGGAAGGAAATCCTGAAGAACTGCTACCAGATTATGAAATTATAATACTCACCTGCTCCTGGATATGACAGACTGTTTTTTTTTTTTTTTTTTGTATATTACTGTATATCTTGTATATTATTGTATATTTAATCCTGTAAATGTCTCGGGTCGAGCACGCATGTACTCTTGTTTATTGTGCATGTGTTCCTCGCACCTTAGTCTGTAAATATTCACACCCTTCTGGCACAGAGCCGTCCCAGGGTGACCCAAGGTTTCTTGGGAAATAAACTGATTTAATAAATAATAAATAAAATAAATATTAATTTACTTGTATTCCATACATCGCTCACTGTTATAATGAGCGTACTAATCGGATTTTAGCATTAGAAGAGGCATATGATTCAAAAAGTAAAGTTATGCAATACCAGCCAGAAAAAAAAAAAAAAAAACGTTCCCATTTCACCCCTCTGTTCGTTCCAAATACTTGTCAAGCTCAGCCTTAAATTTATTTAGGCTATCAACTTCCACAAGAAAGGACAGAAGTCTGTTCCACCAACCAGCAACCCGTTGGCTAAAGGCAAACTTCCCACATCAATCCTACCTCTGTCTTTCCTGATTTTGAATTAATGCCCTCTCAGGTGATTATTCTGAGCAAGAGGAAAAATCCCATCAGCATTGAGAATGCTCAAACCATTTAAAGCTTTATACACCTAAATCGGATCATCTCGCAGGTACCTAGTCCCCAGACACTGTAATTTGCAAAACTTAATCCTTTCTTTGTAAGAGCAACTCTTTGTTCCATTCACTAATCTTGTTGCCCTACTCTGTACGCGTTCTAACAGCTCTACATCCTTCTTAAAATGAGGCCTCCAGACCCGTATACAGTACTCCAAGTGTGGCCTGACTATTGCCATATACATACAAGGGGATAATCACCTCCGTATCCCTACTAGAAAAAACTCCTGTATATCATTTACAAGACACCATGAGCTACTCTTGCAGACCGTCTGCACTGGTCAGAAAACTTCATATCTGCTTGCACCATTACACCTAGGGTCCTTTTAGTTCTCTACCACTGTCAGTGTAGAACCACAGAGTTCATACGTTACTCTGGGGTTACTGTTTCCCATATGTAGTACTTTACATTTCTCAATGTTAAACTTCATATGCCACCTCTCAGCCCATCTGCTCAACTTTTCTAGATCCTATTGCAGCAGCGCACTGTCATTAGTGTCTTTAACAACCCTGCCAACCTTCGTATCGTCTGCAAACTTGGACATTAAGCTTGATATACCATCATCAATATCATTTGTAAATGCAGAAAACAACAATGGACCCAACACTGAACCCTCAGGGACTCCACAAATAACATTAGTCCACTAAGAGCAGTGTCCATTGATCACCACTCTCTGTCTTCTCCCACTCAACCATCCCTTTATCCATAGCAGCAATTTGGCTCCAATGCCACACCACTCCAATTTGTTCAGCAGTCTTCCAGGTGCAACAGTATCTAAGAGCAGTGTCCATTGATCACCACTCTCTGTCTTCTCCCACTCAACCATCCCTTTATCCATAGCAGCAATTTGGCTCCAATGCCACACCACTCCAATTTGTTCAGCAGTCTTCCAGGTGCAACAGTATCAAAAGTCTTTCTAAGATCCAAATATATGATATCAAAGTTATTCCCTGCATCCAGTTCTTTTTTGTGATCAGATCATAATAACCAATCAAATTGGTCAGGCAAGACTTTCCCCATAACAAAACTATGCTATGTCCGAGCTATAATTGAAGTCTTGTCTAGATGATCCTGCAGTGCTTCTTAAAACCCGTGCCTCCATTAATTTTCCTGGAACAGAAGTTAAACTGACAGGTCTATAATTACATGTGTCGCCCTTTGATCATCCTTTGTCAATTGGAGTCACATTTCCACATCTCCAATTCATTGGTACCTCCCCTGAGTCCAAAGAAGCTCTCATAATTATGGCTAAGGGTTTCTTACTTCCTTAGCTGCCTCCTTTAATATAACTGGATACATCCCATCCACCCCGGGTGCCTTTTTTATGTTTACCTTCAACAATTTCTCCTCCAATTTCCTCTAAGTTATTACAAAGTTATCTATCTCACTGCCACAGTTTAATTCACCTCTGGCATTCCCCTACCTGAATAGCTCCTCATGTGTGAATGTAGAGGCATTTAGTTTGTTAGCCACCTGAGCAGGATCATCAACAGTTGAATCATAAATATCCAGTGGGCTAATCTGATAATTCCCTTTCCTTCTAGAGTTTACATAGGTAAAGAACTCGTTGCTGTTTTTCTTTGCATCCTTTGCCAAAGATTTCTCATAATCTGCCTTTGCCTGCCTAATCTCCTTTGTGACTTGGTTACAGTCCAGCTGATGTCTCTCATAGGCTTTCATGTCACCCATTAATTTATATGTATCCCATGCATTTTTCTTCTCTGCTTTACAATATTTCTTAGTTGGTATATAAAGCCTAGTAGCATCCAAGATAAATTCTTTGAATGCTTTCCATTTTGAATTTTCTGTTGGGAACACGATCAGTCGGTCCCACTGTATAGAATTTAAATACTGTCTCAGACCACCGTAGTCGCCTTTACGAAAGCAAAAACCCTTCCCTTTACCCCTGATGGTAGTTACCTCTTTGGGTAAATCACACTTCAGCACACTGTGTTCACTGCCACCTAGTGGTACCTTTATCTGCAAATTCTTAATGCATGAAGAATCACTGATAATCTGATCAAGAGTATTATTTCCTCTAATTACCTCAGGATCATACTGTTGTAGAAAACAATCATCCAATAAATCCCCAAAAGCCTTGCTAGTGTGTGAGTGACCAAATCACAAGTTCCAGTCAATATCTGGGAAATTAAAATCTCCCATTATAAGACTCTTTGATTTACTGGCCCACTCTATTTCCCTGCACAGTTTCTTATTATACTCATCAGAGTCGTTAGGCCTATAACACAATCCTACTCTCATTTTTCCTTTTCCAGTGCTTATTTCACACCAAACTGACTCGACACTGTACTGTTCAGCGATGTCGACTGGCTTCACTTCCTTGGATTTTATGTGTTTCTTAACTAATAGCATAACCCCTCCTCCCTTCCTCTCTTGTCTATCCTTTCTGTATACATTGTACTCCCCAAATTCCAGTTCTGCATTCCTTATATCTGTGTGACACCACGTCTCTGATATCGCAACAATGTCTGCCTTTGATGTTCTGAGCAATACCTCAAATCCATCAAATTTATTTACCAAACTCCTAGTATTGGTGTACATGCACCTGTTCCTATTCTTAGCTACCCTAACACAACCCATTTGTTTACTTATACCGCAATGACTCCCAGCAGTCTCAGTAGTCATTGTATTAGTCCTTGTATCCTTCCAAGCAAGCAGTTTTCGGACCCACCTAACACTGCATCGATAGCATGAGCAAAATTCTTGCACCCTTTCCATTTAAGTGTATCCCATCCTTGTAGAAGCAATCTCTCCTTTTAACAAGTACAGACTAGGCTGAAAAAAATTCTACCCCTTGAGCCTTATGCAATCTTTCCAGGGCCGAATTTGTCGACAAGGCTCTCATCATGTACTCCCTTCTATCGTGTCTGGGCACAATTTCAGACACTTTCAAATTCAACCCTAATTCATGGCTTTTTTTCAACAGTGACCTGATATACGGGAATAAATTTTGGTAACCTTCAATGTTAGTCGAAAAAAACTCAATTTTTTGGAACAGAAGAAAATGAAATGGGTGACTTAACTTTTGGATCACCTGCATCGGATCAGTTGCCGGTTTATGACCTTGTCATTCCGAGGACGGGGAGTATACAATAGTGCAGCGGTTCCCTACTCTTTTTGACTCCCGAACTCCTTTCAACATAATATTTTTTATCGCGAACCCCTTTCAACGGAAATTTGTTTTTAGCTAACCATTAAGCCTATATTCTCTAAAATCGTATATTATTTCTGAATTTTCATTATAAAAGATTTCCAGTACTACGTTTTTCAAGCGACATAGCCTAATAATAATTTTTATTATTAAGTATCATTTATACTTTGTAAAGCAGTTATTAATCAGTCCAAACTAGATCTCGAACAGGCTAGAGCCGAAAAACTTGCTTCTTGTCCAATGGTAGCAGACCATTCTGGTCTGTTGCCAAAACTATTGGCTGCAAGTTTTGCCCATCTCTGTTCCCATTTCTGTCAAAACCAGATGCTTCTCTGGCCACATCAGCCAAAGATAAAGCTGACCAAACTGCTAGCATCCTATTTTACTTCCAACTCATGTATTAATAATCTTGGTAAATCACCTCAAACCATTCCCAGTACACTCCATTCAATGCCGTCAAAAGGATGTCAGAAGGATTTTGATGAATCGGATGCTAAGAAAGCTCAAGAACTTAATTTTGTTCTTTGACGCTTTTTTCACTTCCTTATTCCAAAGGCGTTTTTCCTTCTGTTTGGAAATTTGCTCATATCCAGCCAGTTCCTAAAAAAGGTGACAAATCCCTCCCATCCAATTATCGTCCCATTGCAATTAATTCTACATTTTCTAAAGTAATGGAGAAATCAATTAACCGCCAACTCTTAAACTACCTAGAAACCTTCCGTCTGATCAATGATCGCCACTATTGATTCCGTCAGTGTCGATCCACTGGTGATATTCTGGCTTATGGACAAATTCAATCGAAATGTTGGGTGAAACACGAGCAGTTGCTCTTGGCATCTCAAAGGCTTTCGATCGTGTTTGGCATAAAGGTCTTCTAAATAGGCTTCCATCCTATGGTTTGTCAGCTGCTTTTTGTAATTGGGTATCTAGTTTTATCCTTTGACTGCTCACTGGTTAGTGGTAGACGGCTCTCTGTCTTCTAACGTCTCCACTAATGATGGTGTTCCCAGTGGGAGAACTAAGGAAAAATCGGTTCGTAGGCAAGATTCTCATTTCGGGCCCCACCTAGGGTTGCCACCTTTAAGAAATTGAAATGGAGGACACAGTTCAATGGGTCAAAAAGGTCTTCTATTATTAAATATAAAAATACGGGTCTTATATTATTTTTAAAGCTAAAAAGAGTCCTCTGCCTAAAAAAAATTATACTATAAAAAGTGTATAATAAAACCGTTTTACGGGTCCCAAAAAATTACGGGCCTTAGGCAGTTGCCTAGTCTGACTAGGCCAAAGTCCGTCCCTGGGTTGTCCCCAAGTTTTAGGTCTTTATCCTACTCTTTTCCTTTTGGATATTAATGACCTTTTTCTATTGATCGGAAATCCTATCCATAGTTATGCTGATGATAGCATAGGGGTGTTTGCGGTTCTGCCCAGGCGCAATGGGAGGGGGTGCGTGATGGGAGCCTTGTCGATCGGTTCGACCCTGGAGAGGTTGTGCGGGGCTCGGGGAATGGAGTTGGTCTGGGATTTCTGGGGCTGCTGGGAGTCGTGGTGGAACGGTTAGATACCATACGTGGGCTATGTTCGGGTGGCTAGGAGTGGAGACGGTTACAATTGTGTTTGAATGTGCGGCAATGCTGGGAGTATGGTTGATGTTGGGATGTCGGAGACGTGCTGTCGCGCAGACGTGCGCATTGCAGAGTTGGAGTTTAGGGAGTGCAATGTGTGTGGAAGAGATACAGTGGCGGATTTCCGCACAGGCTCACGAGGCGCGCACCTGGGGCCTCTTAAATCGAGGGGGCATCAAATTTCAGGTCTAAAAAAAAAAATTGTTTCATTTTAAACTTTTACACTCATCTTCATTACCGTTACTGAATAAAACTATAATTTAAGATGAGAAGTTAGTAAACTCTTATGCAAATATCCCTACATATTATATGAAATATCTATGCGAACTAAGTGAATCTGAAGTAGAATACATATTATCATTAATGCTCAATTTGAAAACACTTTCAGTTTTTTCCTAGTGGAGGTAATTTCACGAGTGAAGAACCCTGTGACGATATTGCTCAAGAAACGATATTAGATTTGTTCGCGGAGGCAGTTCAAAACTATTCGCAACTAATTGGGAACCAATAAGCAAGCACAGTAGTCTTTTAGAGGGGACCTCAAAATTGAATTGCGCCTGGGACCCCGCAAGCGCTAAATCCGCCACCTGAAGGGATGGACAAGACAGGAAGGGAGGAGGGGTAATGCTGTTAGTTAAAAAACATCAAAATCTAAGGAAGTGCATCCAGTTTATGTTGATGGAGAGTGCAATGTTGAATCTGTTTGGTGTGATGTAGGCAGTGGGTAAGGAAAAATCAGAGTAGGTGTGTGCTATAGGCCTAATGAATCTGATGAGTATAATGAACAATTGTGCAGAGAAATAGAGTGGGGCAGTAAATCAGGGTGTCTTATAATGGGGGATTTTAATGTCCCACAGATTGACTGGAATTTGTGGTTTGGTCACTCACACACTAGCAAGGCTTTTGTGGATTTATTGGATGATTGTTTTCTACAGCAGTATTTTCGGTATGCAACTAGAGGGAATAATGCTCTTGATCTGATTATCAGTAGTGACTCTTCATGCATTAAGAATCTGCAGATAAAGGAACCACTAGGTGGCAATGATCACAGTATGCTGAGGTCGGATTTACTCAAGGTGTTAACTACCATCAAGGGAATACGAAATTTTTAGAAATCCATACGCGTTCTCTCCCCACACATTGCCAACTGAAGACGTTCTTTAACTAACGAAAGTCCTCGTAAAGACTATTGGCTTCACCGGATTCACTTACATAGTTTTTAATTATTCTTCTTTTTTTATTTCGATGACAGCCAAGGATTGGATGTGTACACTTCTGTTTCCTTGCGCCCATTTAACTCAGTCAACTTTTACTTACTTCCCTCCCTTTTAATTTTTCAATTTAACAATTCAACGTAAACATTAACCACGCTACCTAAGTAAACCATCGCAGATTAATTTCAAGGTGAGTACCGCTTTTTAAGCTTTCGCTATTCTTTTCTACCATCAAGGGTTAAAAGGAAGGATTTTTACTTTAGTAAAGCTGACTACGGTTGTCTGAGACTATTTAAATTCTATACAGTAGGGCCATCTGAAGATGTTACCAATAGCAAATTCAAAATGAGAAGCATTCAACGAATTAATCTTGAACGCTACTAGCCTTTTCATACCAACTAAGAAGTATTTTTCAAGATTTAAGCCTAAATGGATGTCAGATGAACTAATTAGACATCTGATGGATAGGAAAAATGCATAGGATACATATAAAATAACAGGTAACACAGAAACATATGATAGATATCAGCTGGTTTGTAACCAAGTCACAAAAGAGAATAGGCAGGTGGAGTCAGATTACGAGAAATCTTTGCCAAAGGATGCAAAGAAAAACAGCAGAGAGTTCTTTACTTAGGTAAATTCTAGAAGGAAGGGGATGAGTCAGATTGATCGACTACATGGCGATGGTTCAACTGTTGATGATCCTGCTTAGGTAGCGGACAAACTAAATCAATATTTTGCATCTATATTCACACCTGAGGAGTTATTCAGGGTAGGGAGAGGAATGCCAGAGGTGTATTAAACTCTAGCAGTAAGCTAGATAATCTTGTAATAACTGAGAGTAAAGTGGAGGAGAAATTATTGAAGATAAACATAAAAAAGGCACCCGGGGTGGATGGGATCTACCCAGGTATATTAAAGGAGGCAGCAAAGGAAGTAAGCAAACCGTAAGCCATAACTATGAGAGCTTCCCTGGACTGGAGATGTGCAAATATGACACCAATCTACAAAGGAGGATTAAAGGGCGACACAAGTAATTATAGACCTGTTAGTTTAACTTCTGTTCCAGAGAAATTAATGGAGGCAGTGGTTAAAGAAGCACTGCAGGATCATCTAGACAAGACTTCAGTTATAGTTCGGACACAGCATGGTTTTGTGAAGGGGAAGTGTTGTCTAACCAACTTGATTGGATACGGTGATGTGTCATAAAGGAACTGGATGCAGGGAATAGCTTTGATATCATATATTTGGAAACTAGAAACGCTTTCGATATTGTGGCACATGGAAGACTGCTACACAAATTGGAGCAGTGTGCCATTGGAGGCAAATTGCATCTATGAATAAAGGGATGGTTGATTGTGAGAAAAGCATAGAGTTGTAATCAGTAGACACTGCTCTTCGTGGGCTAATGTTATTAGTGGAGTCCCTCAGGGTACAGCGTTGGGACCATCATTGTTTTCTGTATTTATAAATGATATTGATGATGGTATATCAGGCATAATGTCCAAGTTTGCAGACGATACCAATGTTGGCAGGGTTGTTAATAACAGTACACAGCTGCAACAGGATCAAGAAAAGTTGAGCAGATGGCTTACCAACCTCAACAGATCACGAATGTGGCTTCCGTTCGGTGTGCACGTGCTAATTAACGCTCTGGTAATATCAGTATAAATTAGTGATTTTAAACTGTGCTACAGCTTAGGATTTCTGCATAACAAGGCTTTTAAGGACGAAGAACAACGTGGTGAGGTTTGTCTCTTGATTTATGGGTCTATTCATGTTTCAACGCCTTAATTACTTAACATTAACGAATCTCATCATTTTAACATAGCTATCTACCAAAGTAGTTGAATTAATTAAATTGGCATCGTTTTGGTTATATCTCATATTATGACTGCCTTCATAACAAGGCAAATATTATTAATAAATTCAGAGCAAATATTATTAATTCTTTGAATAAAATATTATTCAGAGCAAATATTAATTTAAACTGGTAATTAATGTGAAGGATTAAATGTATTCTTTTCTTTCAATATTCTTTTAAAATTTGGTTTAATTGTGGACAACTGAAATCTTGGGAGGTGCATTATGGCCACAGAAGCCGATGCGCCAACAACTAAAACAAAAAAAAAAAAAAAAAAAAATTTGATAGAAAAGGCAGTCTGAAGGAGGCACAATATGGTTTTGCTAAGGGTAAATCAGACTTAACCTATTAAGGTATTTTGACAAAGTTATTCATGAGCTAGTTATAGGGAACAATTTTGACAGTTTATTTAGATTTTAGCAAGACGTTTTGATTCAGTCTCCTGTGAAAGGTTACTGTATAAGCTAGAACAAGCCCAGATTAATCTAAACTTCGTAAGATTGATTGCAGGACAGAAGACTGAGTGCTATGATAATGGATATTCTTCATATTGGTGTAACATCAGAAAAGGGGTCCTCAAGAATTGGTTTTTAGATTCTTGGATGATGGTATGCATCCGTACCATCATCCAAGAATTTGTCTAGTTCTTCCTTGAATTTATTCAACCCATGCACTTCCACGACAATAGATGGAAGCCTGTTCCAACAATCAACTACCTTCTGGCTGAAGGCAACTTTCTGCACATCTGTTCTTTAACTGTCCTTCCTCAATTTGAATTTGTGCCTTCTCATGTGTTATGAGCAAGAGGCAAAATCCCATCAGCATTCATCTTACTCGATTGATTCAAGACTTTGAACACCTCCATCTGATCTTCCCCACCAGGCGACTAGTTTAGAGACATCACAATTCTTCAAAAACTTTGACAAATCTACTCCAGTTACTTGCAGAAAAGATCACTTGCTATGTTTTCCTCTTGAAATATCACAGAGAACTTGAATATTCCAAAGAATTAGAAGGGATAGTGAATGGAGTAGTAGAAAGAATGTTAGCAATGAATTTTCAGTACTACTAATGAGGTTCATAGAGTAAGCATGGGAGGCAGTTGCATTGGTGCTCCATTCTCTTATTAATATTAGATTCCATTTAATAAAAGTAAATCAAGATCACATATTTCTCTTAGGAAATACCCTGATTTCTTACCCTTACCCTGATCGCATAAGCACATCACAAATATGCTTCTCCTGCATCTAAAAAATTGGGTGTTCTTTCACTCTTGGCATTATTTTTGTTCTAAGCAGCTACTCATTCTCTGTGCAAATCTCAAATCAACTCTACCATGGAATTCTAATCTGTCATTTATAAGCCATTCTAAACATATGTTAGACAAGAACCATTGCCACCTTCCTATGTGTAAGGTTTAATTTACTATTCGTGAGTAGTAGTTCAAGAGTCAGTCTTCATTTACCTATCAGAAAGAGAACATGGTAAAAGATTACTAAATCCTGCTGTAATAAGCAGTTTTGCCAAGTGTTTATGCATAATAATAATAATAATACACTAAATTAAACAAACATGAAATAATGGTTATCAGGCCAGCCTGACTATGTGAGGTATAAGCCTTAATGAAGAAATTTTCCGTGTAACAATGAAGATTCTCAGCCTCAATAATACATTTAAGTATGACTACCCAACGTATCAAGTTCTACAAAAGCAAACAGAGGTGTTCCTTTTTTTTCTTGTTTTTGCAGACCTTTTAATGATTTGCTTGAGTAAGATCATAACTGAAAAAAATTGCAAGTAGTGAAATGTTTCAAATATTTTTAAAGAGCACCATTCAATATTAATAGTAATGAAGGAAAGGAATTTACCCTTCAACAGCTGCATGTGTTATTCACATCTAGAATCATTAATTTTTACATTAATAATATCTTCTGTTATGTATTAAATTATTTATCTGAGTTCCTGCAAGTGAAAATTCACCTACTTTTCTATTCAGGTTGAATTACAAGAAGATAACTCTTCTCTGACTGCACAAATTCCTTTATAAAGAATTACATGGGAATTTATTTTGGGAAAATGGTTGTAAAAAATACCTAAAAGCCCTGGGTATCCATAATCAGGTATCTTTAATCAGGGTAACTCAAATTAAGGAAATCTAGAAATAATAGTAACGGCCTCCGTAGCTGAGTGGTCAGGAGCGGGAGTGCAGTAGCATACGCTCTTTGAGTAGACCTGGGTTCAAGCCCCTGACTGCTGAATACGGTCGATCTGCCAACCTGCACTGGACCAGCGTGGCAGATTATGGTCCATTTCCCTCAGCATGAATTGTTTAGGAGGCTTCCATCCTGCAGTGGGTTGATAATGGCTGCACTTTACCTTTTTTTTATAAATAATGGTTAATTTATGAACTTGGAGAAAATTAAGGTATAATTAAAAGTGAAAATTCAAAGTGCAATGAAATAATTATTTGACATTGATTGCATTTATCTAGATATTATTTTTAATTCATTCTTTTCACTTTTCAGAATCAAGGAGGAGAACCTTTGTTTTCAAGTCAACTAAATAAGTGAAACAGCAAGAATAGAAAGTGTTCCCTTGAGTGCTTTAAATTTTCATAAGAAAACAGTTTTTAATTCAAAATGAATAATCACCACTTTCCGGAACTATCATGATATGGTATTTACAGGTTAAACTGTACTTGAAGATTGTGATAGACTGTGAAGCTCCACATTTATAAAAGCTAAGAAATTTAAAATCTTGTTATAAATTTTGAATCAACAGAATTATGTTTAATGCATAGGCAGTTGAAAATAAGAAAAAATTCAGAAATTTTAAAGGTTTCAGTGCTTCTGAAACAGAATTAAAATTGACAATATCAGAATTATGAAAGAAGAACATGGTAAGAAAGCATTGAGTTATTCATGTCACAAAACCGATCATACTCTGGAAAAACAATTTGCTTGTGAAATATGTGGGAAGGCATTTTCGCAGGCAAGGAACCTAAAAAGTCATTCATTAGTTCATACTCAGGAGAAGCCATTTTCTTGTGAAATATGTAATAAAGCGTTTTCAAAATCAAGTAAACTGAAAACCCATTTGCTGTTTCATACTCAAGAGAAACCATTCACATGTGAAATATGTACAAAGGCATTTTCAACGTCATCTAATTTAAGAACACATCTGTTAGTTCATACCCAGGAGAAGCCATTTTCTTGTGATGTATGTGGCAAGGCATTTTCACAATCAGGTAACCTGAAAACCCATTTCTTAGTTCATACTCATGAGAAACCATTTAAATGTGAAATATGTGGCAAGGCATTTTCACATCTAGGTGACCTGAAAAAGCATCTGTTAGTTCATACCAAAGAGAAGAAATTTTGTTGTGAAATATGTGGCAAGGCATTTTCACAATCAGGTAGTCTGAAAACACATTCATTCATTCATAATGATAAGAAGCCATTTTCTTGTGAAATATGTGCCAAATCATTTTCAGGCTCAAGTAACCTGAAAAGACATCTGTTAGTTCATACCAAAGAGAAGCCATTTTATTGTGAAATATGTGGCAAGGCATTTTCACGATCAAGTTACTTGAAAACTCATTTGTTAGTTCATACCAAAGAAAAGCCATTTGTTTGTGAAATATGTAACAAGGCATTTTCACAATCAAGTTCCATGAAAACCCATATGTTAGTTCATACTCAGGAGAAACCATTTATATGTGAAATATGTAACAAGACATTTGCCCAGTCAAGTTCCATGAAAATCCATTTTTTAGTTCATATTCAGGAGAAACCATTTACATGTGAAATATGTACCAAGGAATTTTCAACAACAACTAGTCTCAAAACACATCTGTTAGTTCATTCTCAGGAGAAGCCATTTTCTTGTGAAATATGTAGCAAGTCATTTTTATACTCAAGTGAGCTGAAAAGACATCTCTTAGTTCATACCAAAGAGAAGAAATTTTGTTGTGAAATATGTGGCAAGTTATTTTCACATTCAAGTGACCTGAACAAACATCTTTTAGTTCATACCCAAGAGAAGAAATTTTCTTGTGAAATATGTGGCAAGGTATTTTCACAATCAAGTGACCTGAAAAAACATCTGTTAGTTCATACCAAAGAGAAGAAATTTTCTTGTGAAATATGTGGCAAGGCATTTTTACGTTCAAGTTACATTAAAACTCATTTGTTAGTTCATAATCACGAGAAGCCATTTTCTTGTGAAATATGTGCCAAGGCATTTTCACATTCTAATAGTTTGAAACGACATCTATTAGTTCATACAAAAGAAGAAATATTCTTGTGAAATATGTGCCAATGCATTTTCATGATCAAGTTACCTTAAAACCCATTTGTTTATTTGTACTAATGAGAAGCCATTTGTTTGAGAAAAATATGGCCAGGCATTTTCACAATCATGTAATCTTAGAATACACCTTTCAGTTCATATAAAAATAGAAGACAGAAGCCATTTTTGTCGTGAAATATACGTCGGGGCATTTTCAGAGTAACGTAACCTGAAAAGGCACTGTTTAGTTTATGATTGATGAGAAACTGTTTTTTTGGGAAAAATAGCTGATTATTTTGCTAAGAATGTAACTTGTTCATTCATACTCAGAATGAAGTAATTTCTTGAGAAATATTGTTACAAGTCATTTTCCAAGTTAAGTGTATTTACTATGTTCATGTGGTCGTCATTTGAAGAAGTTCCTGTTTATTCATCCCTATTAGTACCATGTGGCAATGATTTCTAGACATAAATAATCTTGAAACATATTTCAGTTTCTTGCTCCTGAACCCCATTACCTAGTTATTACTCAGTACATTACCTTTTATTTTAATGTATTACTGTATTTCTCTAATAAGTTTATTTAAAACATAAAAATTGAATTAGAAACAAATTTTCATTTAGAAGATGGCCAATTTGTTTGAATGGCTTGGTGTGGCATAGTCAATAACACTTGTTCTGCAAATTTACATTTCTGATGTGGAATGTATTGTAAAATGTTTTCTGCATGAAGTTGGTTTGCAATTTCTGTGTTGTAATCTAACAATATGCTCTTTTTACCCTTAGAAACATTTCTCTTGTTATTACACATGACAGAATTGTTTCACTAATTTGTAATGAAAAGAGCACTGATTAAATGCCAAAAAATAATTAATATTCAGTTGTTACATGTAAACTATGCATGATAGCACATTGCCAGGGAATGTGAATTTCTCAATGGTAACTTAAGAATGCTTCATTTTGAAGCCAAATCCTCATAGGCCATGTTAAGTCCCAATGCTGATCACTTTCTTCAACCGATGAAATAACTTAGTAAATGCAGAAATTTAAGATCATGAACTCAAGAGGAGGAAACACCCAATTACCCCCTAACCACATACTGTTTATGGGGGAGTTTCTGATATATGTTTATAGTTTTTGATAGAAATTTTCTATCACTAAGGTTCATAGAAAGTTACAAGTTCCACTTTCAATATTTGATTTCATTACTAGAGATAATGATCAACAATTGATCAAACCGAAGTTTTTTAGCTTGGTCCAGGACTCCAGATAAGTTCATTCAGATTTTGGCAAGTACAGTTCATAGCCATTATAGCAGATTCATATGCAATCAATGATTTCTGTGATCTTAAATACTTGATAAAATTTTCATTCTACTAAAATTGCATTCACTCAGTTTGTTCTCCACAAAGATCAAACACAGTCCCACACATCTTACTGAGTTCCAGTTCATATAAAAAGAAACTAAAGGTATTTCATTTTTAAGTGATTCTTTTTTATAGCCAGAGCAACATTTCAGAATTGATTAAATCCCAAAAAATACTTAATATTCAGTTGTTACATGAAAAGCACGCATGATAGCACATCTCGGAAAAAGGTAAATTTCTAATGCGTAAGTTTAGAATGCTTAGGCTGGGAGCCACATCATCATAGGCCATGTGTAGTTCCAATGACTATTGCTATTTATTTATGCAAATGTATTCAGTATATAAAGTTGATTGTTCAGCTAATTTTCTGATCAATACCTCAGCAAATATAGCAAATTAAATTTTTCCATGCATATGCATTACCAAAATTATTTAAGTCTCTTTTATTCTATCAAGTGGTAATAATCATAGTTTTGTGTAAGTTTTGTAGATAGAAAAGAAAGAAAAAAACTTCACGTGAAATAGTTTGTCAATCTTTTCATTGAATAAGGACATTTAGTTACTTTGGGGGATGTTTCCATCATGGAAATGTTTCCTGAAAAAGGCCTCTGAGGTTGGGAAAATTCATATTTTAGTATTAAATCAGCTCACACCAACCATAAGAATAAGCATTTACTGTAACTAGAATATTTATTTACATATTAAAATAAAATAAATATTTACAAAAAAAACTGCTATTATATTAAATATACATGTAAAAACATTAAAACTGTGATAAAATCCTTGAGATAAAATACACTAAACCGGATTAAAAGCGATAAAAACGATAAAAATCTCTGGAGCTTTCGGAAGCTTGCGCTCCCTTCCTCAGCAGTAACAAAACTTCCTGCAGCACGTCCATATATAACAGGCTCACGGTACCTATACACGTGGTGCAGTCGGCGCATGGTCTGAACTGGAAGCGGAAATAGCTCGGGAACGTGTTAAGCAAAACCGTTCATCCGTACTTAGGATAATAGTTTCAAACAGAGGATGCATATGCATACCTCTGTCCCTATTCATAATATTGTGGTCGGATGAACAGATTCGTAGGCTTTCGAGCCATTTACGGTTCCAGAACCCATGCGCTCGATCCATGATAACCGCATCCTCTGGGGAAATTTGATGCTGCTTCTCCCAAAAATGTTCGGCCACAGCAGATTTATTGTAATCAGCGGTTTTTTTATAGCATTTGCATGCTCCCCCAGACGATCCTTGAGCCGTCGTTTTGTCTCGCCCACATAACATTCCCCACAATCCGGGCATTCTATCCTGTATACTACTCCACTACTCAGGTCCTTTGCTATTGGGTCTTTTACCTGAGACAACACTGTGTGCAACCTCCGCCCGGGAAGCTGCACACAGCGTGTTTTATAGCCCCGCAAAATTCTAGCGAGATGCTCATTCTAGCGGATACCCCCAGAGGATCATAGACAGATTTAGTAGAGGAATAGAGTCTAACCGTCAGGAACCGTTTGTTCCTGTCGCTACCGCATACATTCCTTACTATCCGGGCGTTACTGAGCATCTCGCTAGAATTTTGCGGGGCTATAAAACACGCTGTGTGCAGCTTCCCGGCGGAGGTTGCACACAGTGTTGTCTCAGGTAAAAGACCCAATAGCAAAGGACCTGAGTAGTGGAGTAGTATACAGGATAGAATGCCCGGATTGTGGGGAATGTTATGTGGGCGAGACAAAACGACGGCTCAAGGATCGTCTGGGGGAGCATGCAAATGCTATAAAAAAACCGCTGATTACAATAAATCTGCTGTGGCCGAACATTTTTGGGAGAAGCAGCATCAAATTTCCCCAGAGGATGCGGTTATCATGGATCGAGCGCATGGGTTCTGGAACCGTAAATGGCTCGAAAGCCTACGAATCTGTTCATCCGACCACAATATTATGAATAGGGACAGAGGTATGCGTATGCATCCTCTGTTTGAAACTATTATCCTAAGTACGGATGAACGGTTTTGCTTAACACGTTCCCGAGCTATTTCCGCTTCCAGTTCAGACCATGCGCCGACTGCACCACGTGTATAGGTACCGTGAGCCTGTTATATATGGACGTGCTGCAGGAAGTTTTGTTACTGCTGAGGAAGGGAGCGCAAGCTTCCGAAAGCTCCAGAGATTTTTATCGTTTTTATCGCTTTTAATCCGGTTTATTTTAGTGTATTTTATCTCAAGGATTTTATCACAGTTTTAATGTTTTTACATGTATATTTAATATAATAGCAGTTTTTTGTAAATATTTATTTTATTTTAATATGTAAATAAATATTCTAGTTACAGTAAATGCTTATTCTTATGGTTGGTGTGAGCTGATTTAATACTAAAATATGGAAATGTTTTTTGTAATGAATAAGAAAAAATAAACTGTCCAGTTTGTACCAATGTAATTTAATATTGGTATTAGTAGTGGTAAATGATATAATAAAGCAAGCTTTTATATTCTCATTTCATCTGCCCATCCATTTTAATAGTTTGCCTAGTTTTAATTTATTCAAACTGTCCACATTCTCAAAACCAGCTGGAAGTTTGTTCCATCAATCACATACCCATTAGCCCAAGGCAAATTTCTGCCTATCTATTCTTTTTCATTATTCTTCAGTTTGAATTTTTGACAACTTCATGTGTTTATCCTGAGCAACAGAAAGGAAGACATCAGCATTTACTTTACTCAAGCTGTTCAAAGCACTAAAAACACTCATATATTGAAGGTGTCTATTCTCCAGATAGTGCCATTATGAAAGATTACCAAAATTTAAAAGATTTTATTCTGATTATCCTAATCAAAGGGGGAAAGGTTGAACTGTCTAACTGGAGTTCTAATTAATTTGGTGCTTGTTAGATACAGCCACTTTGGAGTCGTAAAAGAATTATAAATAGGCATATATACTATTAGCATTAGTAGAGGCATATGATACAAGAAAGCAAGCTTATGCAGCAACAGCCAAAGGAAAAAAAACTTCCACTTCACCCCTCCATTCTTTCGAAATACCTGTCTAGCTGAGCCTTAAATTTATTTAGGCTATCAACTTCCACAACAAGGGATGGAAGTCTGTTCCACCAAGCAACTACCCAGGCTAAAGGCAAATTTCCGCACATCTATCCTACATCTGTATTTCCTCAATTTGAATTTATGCCCTCTCAGGTGATTATTCTGAGCAAGAGGAACAATCCCATCAGCATTCAGCACGCTCAAGCCATTCAAGGCTTTATACACCTCTATCAGATCACCTCGCTGGTGCCTAGTCTCCAGACACTAATTGGCAAAACTTTAGTATTTCTTCGTAAGAGCAACCATTCACTTTGTTCCATTCACTAATCTTTGTTCATTCAACTTTGTTCCATTCACTAATCTTGTTGCCCTTCTCTGTACTCATTCCAGCAGCTCTACATCCTTCTTGAAATCAGGTCTCCAGACCTGTATACAGTACTCAAGGTGCGGCCTGACCATTGCCTTATACAGGGGAATAATCACCTCCTTATCCCTGCTAGAAAAATTCCTGTATATCATTCACAAGACACCATGAGTTACTCTTGCAGCCTGTCTGCACTGTTCAGAGAACTTCATATCTGCCTGCACAATTACCACCAGGTCCTTTTCATTCTCTACCACTGTCAGTGTAGTACCACAGAGTTGATACGTTGCTCTGGGGTTGCTGTTTCCCATATGTAGTACTTTACATTTGTCAATGTTAAACTTCATTTGCCACCTCTCAGCCCATCTGCTCAACCTTTCCAGATCCTGTTGCAACAGCATAGTGTGAGTAGTTCCTTAACAACCCTGTCAACCTTTGTATCGTCTCCCAACTTGGACATTAAGCTTGATATACCATCATCAATATTATTTATAAATACAGAAAACAATAAAGGACCCAACACTGAACCCTGAGGGGCTCCACTAATAACATTAGTCCACAATGAGCAGTGTCCATTGATTACCATCCTCTGTCTTCTCCCCCTCAACCACCCCTTTATCCATAGCAGCAATTTGCCTCCAATGCCACACTGCTCCAATTTCTGCAGCAGTCTTCCATGTGCAACAGTATCAAAAGCCTTCCTAAGATCCAAGTATATAATATCAAATTTATTCCCTGCATCCATTTCTTTTGTGACTGCATCATAGTATCCAATCAAATTGTTCAGGCAAGACTTCCTCTTAACAAAACTATGCTGTGTCCGAGCTATAACTGAAGTCTTGTCTAGATGATCCTGCAGTGCTTCTTTAAATAGTGCCTCCATTAATTTTCCTGGAACAGAAGTTAAACTCACAGGTCTATAATTACTTGTGTCAGCGTTTGATCCTTCTATGTGAATTGGTGTCACATTTGCACATCTCCAGTCTATGGATACCTCCCCTGAGTCCAAGGAAGCTCTCATAATTATGGCTAAGGGTTTGCTTACTTCCTTTGCTGCCTCCTTTATTATAATTGGATATATCCCATCCACCCCAAGTGCCTTTCTTTTGTTTATCTTCAACAATTTCTCCTCCACTTTACCCTCAGTTATTAATAGATCTACCTTACTGCCAGAGTTGAATACACCTCTGGCATTCCCCTTGCTGAATAGCTCCTCATGTGTGAGTGTCGATGCAAAAGATATTTAATTAGTTTGTTAGCTACCTGAGCAGGATCATCAACAGTTGACCCATCGATATCAAGTGGACCAATCTGATTCATCCCCTTCCTTCTAGAGTTTACATAAGTAAAGAACTCTTTGCTGTTTTTCTTTGCATCTCTTGCCAAAGATTTCTTGTAATCTGCCTTCGCCTGCCTAACCTCCTTTGTAACTTGGTTACAGATCAACTTATATCTATCATAGGCTTCTGTGTCGTATTAATTTATATGTATCTCATGCATTTTTCTTCTCTGCCATATGTCTCAGTTCATCTGACATCCATTTAGGCCTAAACCTTGAGCAATATTTCTTAGTTGGTATGTAAAGCCTAGTAGCTTCCAAGATAAGTTCTTTGAATGCTTCCCATTTTGAATTTGCTGTTGGTAACATCATCAGTTGGTCCCACTGTATAGAATTTAAATACAGGCTCAGACCATCATAGTCGCCTTTACAAAAACAATAACCCTTCCCTTTACCCCTGATGGTAGTTACCTCTTTGAGTAAATCTCACTTCAGCACACTGTAATCACTGCCACCTAGTGGTTCCTTTATCTGCAGATTCTTAATGCATGAAGGATCACTACTGATAATCAAATCAAGAGTATTACTCCCTCTATTTTCCTCCCGAACATGCTGATGTAGAAAACAATCCTCCAATAAATCCACAAAAGCCTTGCTAGTGTGTGAGTGACCAACCCACAAATTCCAGTCGATATCTGGGAAATTAAAATCCCCCATTATAAGACTGTCTGATTTACTGGCACACTCAATTTTCCTGTACAGTTTCTTATTATACTCATCGGAGTCATTAGGCCTATAGCACACTCCTACTCTCAATTTTGATCTCCCAATGCTTAAGTCACACCAAACTGACTCAACACTGCACTGTCCAGCAATGTCGACTGGCTTCACTTCCTTGAATTTTATGTGTTTCTTAACTAATAGCATAACCTCTCCTCCCTATCCTTTCTGTAGACGTTGTACTCCCGAAATTCCAGTTCTGCATTCCTTATATCTGTGTGACATCACATCTCTGATATCCCAACAATATTCGCCTTTGATGTTTTGAGCAATACCTCAAATTCATCAAATTTATTCTATGCTGTCAAAAGTGATCAGGTGCGAAAATATCAAACTTTTATTGAAACTATATTTTTTTAATAGTATAGGTCACATTTTGCTTCCATTACACAATATATTCCTGTCAATAATCTTATATTTTGATAATGGGTGGTTTTATTATATTACTCCCTAAAAGAGCAGTCAATTCAGCTAGTAATTATAGTTTTTTTTTTTTTTTTTTTATGAAAACCCCAAACACGAAAGGTATCAAACCTATAGTACTAAGTACCGTGCATGGGTTGGAGGAGAAGTATGGGGGGAGGGGAGGGGGGGATGCCGGAAACTTTGCTGTAGAGACTAAACATGGGTTTCACTACTTCAAGCCTCCATTAAGCAAAGTGGTGGTATTTCACCGGTTGATGAAAGTCATCTACCACCTACAATTGCATTGGCGTGGCTTCAGGCTGACATTCCAGTTTCATCCAAAAGGCATTCATTGTTATTAAAGTTGAACTTGAGAGGCCAGTGAAGATTTTGCATGCTGATGTTTTCATCCCTAGAAACTACAGCTTCTACAGTATAATTTGTAGCATTGTTAAATTCTGAGTGTGACAGGTAAAAGGAAGGATTTATCCGACTTTCATAAAGGACAGATTGTGGATGCTCGACAAGCTGCTGCCTCGATTTCCCAAGCTGCTGAACTGGCGTTAAAATGGTCAAACAATGACCTGAGGCAAAGGTTAGTGAAAGGTTGATGTTAGAGGTGAGCAGTTGATGTTAGAGTAGGTCTGACAAGTACAGACGCAGCACTGTTGAAGAGTTGACTACCCAATACAACATGGGCCAACCCGGAACAATATCCGGCATGACCATGCGTTGCACAAAGGGGCTATACCAGCAGATGACCGCTTTGGCATCCTCTCTTAACCAAGGTTCATCGGCGTAACAGGCTTGCCTGGTGAAAAGTGCATGCAAGTTGGATGTTAGAAGACTGGTAGAAGGTGTGCTGATTGGATGAGTCTTGTTATTTACTCCACACCATGGATGGTCATATACAGATTTGGTGTCAACAACATGAGGCTTTTCATCCGGGTGCCTCCACAGCCAGGTGAGCAGGAGCAGCAGTGTGTAGCGCACGCTTCTTGATTAGACCGGGGTTCAAGTCCGTGACCACCAAATACCAAGGATGCGAATGACTGCCGCATATCCCCAGAGCAATATGGCCTTAGTTGCTAATGCTCCTGAAAACCAAATAACAACAACATCATGCATGGTATCAAAAGTGGAAGCAGTTGTATGGTGGGGCATGTTTCACTGGCAGGAACTTGGACCCCTGGTGTATGTGGAACAACACATCAGAGGTCTCTCTTATCATTAACTGCTTGCTGACTGTACACCCTGCTATGTTACACTTTATCCTGTATAGCGACTTCCAAGATGACAATGCGCTGAGTCATCGGGCACTTGTGCAGGAATGGTTTGAGGAACACAGTTCTTACTTTCAGCATATCAATATATATATGATAATGTCTATAAAACTGCCTAATCTTGTATATAAATTGTTTATGTCATGAGAATGTGCATAAAATTGTGTGTGTAAATAAATGGAAAAAATGGATATCAATTGGCCTCCGAACTCCGTCGATATCAATCCCATAGAGCATTTGTGGGACACTAGTTACAGTTATCAAACACTCTTTCGCGATGGCATACCGTACTTTAGAGAAAGGGGGGAATTTCGGCCCAAGGTTCCTTACTTGCGCTGCGACTTCTGCCTCTCCTCTTCAAGAAAAACTAAAGACTCTCTACCTGACTCTTACTAACAAAGGAAGGCGCTCAAACATTTATGCTTTTTCTTGTGGCAATCACAATAAAATCGGAATTTTCCTATTCGTTAGAAAAAACTGTTGACCATCCTCTCTAAACAGCATGATGTCTCTCCAGCAGTGACTTGCCCACTTCTCCAAGTTCTCAAAGCCTGTTACCACCTATGCTCTTCTAGTATTAACGTATATATAAAAAAAAAATTTCTCCCTTCACTCCTTGACAGAACATCTGCTCCAAACGGTCAACGGTAGGTGGAGCTGTTTCTAGTCTGTAGAAACTGCTTTGCTACAAAACTCTTATGACTCTTCCACATTATCCTACGCTCTAGAATAAGTATGTTTATAAAAAAACTATTTCTCTCTCCACTCCTTGATAAATGCATGCACAACAACGGCTAGCGGTAGGCGGAACTATTTCTTGTCTATAGAAAATGCTTTGCTTCCAACATTCTTATGACTATCCAACATCGTCCTACGCATTTCTAGAATAAGTAGAATATGCAAAAAAAAAAAAAAAACTATTTCTCTCTCCACTCCTTACTGAACACCTGCACAACAACGGATAGGGTAGGCGGAGCTATTTCTTGTCGATGGCGACTTCTGCTCCGCACAAACGTTCTTTTGTGCTTTTTATACTAACTCAGCATCCGTTTCGCTTCGAAGACGAATTACTTCGTAAAGAAAAATAATTATAAAAAATAATTATTTTGATAACCTTGCATTGTTTAAGAGTTTTCGAAATTGTATGACGCAATACTATAATTGATAATGTGTTCATAATTACTGAATATCGTTACAACATAGGTTTGTTTATAAGTCTTAAAGTCACTTAATGATTCTTTCAAGGGCAGTTGTCCACACGAAAATACTGCGCGAAAACAGAAGAAATAATGAAATTTATGTTATGTAACTTACCTTATATAACGTTTCTCATAAGTTTGTTTTATAATAATAATGATTGAATCATATACAGTAATACCCCGACTTACGCGAACTCGGAGTTACGCGGTTCTTGATTTTTTCGTAGTAGTAGTAGTAGTAGTGGCACCTGATGCAAGAAAGCAAGTGTAGGAGCTTATGCAGCATCAGCCAAAAAAAAAAAAAAAAAAAAAAATCACACCATACCCTCCAATTGCCTGTCCAGTTCCTCCTTAAATTTATTTAACCTATCAACTTCCACAACGACAGATGGAAGTTTGTTCCAGCAATTAACCACCCGCTGGCTAAAGGCAAATTTCCGCACATCTATTCTACATCTATCCTTTCTTAATTTGAACTTATGTCCCCGTAGGTTCGTATTCTGAACAAGTGGGAGGATCCCATCAGAATTCAGCGTGCTCAACCCATTCAAGGCCTTATAGACCTCAATCAGATCACCGCGCAGGTGCCTAGTCTCCAGCCACTGCAATTTGCAGAACTTAAGCCTCTCTTGGTAAGAGGATCCCTTCATTCCCCTCACCAATCGTGTTGCTCTTCTCTGTACACGCTCAAGCAAATCTACATCCTTCCTAAAATGAGGCCTCCAGACCTGTACGCAGTACTCAAGGCGTGGCCTGACCATTGCCTTATACAGAGGGACAATCACCTCCTTTTCCCTGCTAGCAAAATTCCTATATATCATTGACAAAACCCCATGACCTGTCCTAGCAGCCTGTCTACATTGCTCAGAAAACTTCATATCTGACTGCACAATTACTCCCAGGTCTTTTTCATTTTCTACCACCTTAAGTGTTGTACCACACAGTTGGTACGTTTCTCTGGGGTTACTTCTACCCATATGCAGTACTTTGCATTTGTCAAGGTTAAACTTCAGTTGCCACTTCTTAGCCCATCGTTTGGCAACGCTGCCGCCCACTATCTTCAAGGTCGTTTTTCATATGTTATCGATATACGGTGCGACGGCAGAGAATGAGAGCGAAAGATGAACAAAATTCAACTTTGCTGCTTTTATGTTTTTTATATCAGTGAAGGGGAAACACATTTCACCATAATAACGTAAAAACCAACACAATTCCAACTATCGGTATAATCGCAAATGCAATTAGATCGAGTTTACTACCAGTTTATAACAGATTTCACTAGCAGAAACGCAACTGGATTTTTATTGTTTTATGGTAGTAACCCCTAGAAATGTGAGGTGTTAATAGCGTATCTCTGCCTTTATGGTGTTGTTTATTCAGTTGCTACATGCGTTCAGCTTTGTTTATGCGTATCCAGCGTGCCTCCTCGTTTTGTAATTGTGCTTTATTCCCTAAAAATGAGTAAAATACTTAATTAAAAGGTGTGAAAAGGAAGCGTCCTGGTGAAGACTGCAGATTCAGAGAGAAAAAGAAAAGCAATTATCGATAAACAGAGGCGGACTGGGTCAAAAATTCTTACCCGGGAAAATTTATAGTGGCCTCATACTATGGTTTATGGCCAAAATCACGCTGGCCCACCGGGGTTTCCCCGGTAAGGCTTATGGCCAGTCCGCCTCTGTCGATAGAGAAAAAATATGAAATTGTGAAACGCTTTGAGCGAAATGAAAGACCATGTGATATTGTACGTGCTACAGGCCTAAATGAAGCAACAGCGAAAAGCGCATGACAATTGCAAACTTGACAGGTTGAAAATTGAAAAGGGCTCAATTGTAAAGGGCTTAAAATTTTTAGAAAACATAGACTCCAACGAAGAACGCGTTATAGCTACAAAGCAAGGAATAAAAAAATTATTAGCTTGCTACGAAGAAATTCTGCGTGAAAAAAAGAACGCGCTGTGTCGTCAGACGAATTTGTTAGATTTTATGAAGCCATCGACATCGAAATAACTTTTTAACGTAAGTCATTTGTTTTTTTAATACATTTTGTATTAATAGGTATAAAGAACTGCAATTTTATTAATATTTTTCTTCTAAACTAGTGTTTTTGTTAGTCCTTGGTCCCAATTAAGCAAAATTTATATGTATTTATATGCAAAGTTGTACCCCGACGTACGCGAATTCGAATTACGCGATTTTCGTCGGACCCGCCTATCGCGTAACTTCGGGGTATTACTGTATTGCAATACGAGTAATAAAAAGAAACTTCGCTTCATTCTTAGCCTTCTCTGATGATAACATTTAAAGTTATATTCCCATGATTTCTAGTATTGGTTACTCTTCCGATAACATTAATAATTACTAATATCAGTAAAGAGAAAAAAGAAAAGCATAAGATTACTAACAAGATGACTTTCGGTGTAATGATTTAAACAAAGGTGGCGCCAGTTGCGAGGCGGTGATAAGCGCCTTGCAACAGGACTCAACTAAGAGCAGTGTCCATTGATTACCACACTCTGCCTTCTCCCACTCAACATCCCTTTATCCATAGCAGTAATTTGCCTACAGTGCCACACTGCTCCAATTTGTGCAGCAGTCTTCCATCTGCAACAGTATCAAAACCCTTTTCTAAGATCCAAATATATGATATCAAAGTTGTTCCCTGCATCCAGTTCCTTTGTGACCACATCATAGTACCAATCAAATTATTCAGACAAAACTTCCCCTTAACAAAACCATGCTGTGTCTGAGCTATAAGTGAAATTTTGTCTAGATGATCCTGCAAAGCTTCTTTAACCAGTACCTCCATTAATTTCCCTGGAACAGAAGTCAGACTAACAGGTCTGTAAATACCTGTCTCCCTTTGATCCTCCACTGTAGATTGGGGTCACATTTGCACATCTCCAGTCCATGGGTACCACCCTGAGTCCAATGATGCTCTCGTAATTATGGCCAGGGGTTTGCTTACTTTCTTTGCTGCCTCCTTAAATATAACTGGATAGATCCCATTCACCCCAGGTGCCTCTTTTATGTTTATCTTCAACAATTTCTCATCCACTTTCCTCAGTTATTACAAAATCATTTTTCTGACTACCAGAGTTTAATTCACCCCTGGCATTACCCTCCCTGAATAACTCCTCATGTGTGAATGTAGATGCAAAATACTCATTTAATTTGTTAGCCACCTGAGCAGGATCATCAACAGCTGAATCATCAATATCCAGTGGGCCAATCTGATTCATCCCTTTCCTTCTAGGGTTTATATAGGTAAAAAACTCTGCTGTTTTTGTTTGCATCCTTTGCCAAAGATTTCTCATAATCTGCCTTTGCCTGCCTAATCTCCTTTGTGTTACAGACCAGCTTATATCTATCATAGGCTTCCATCTCACCCATTAATTTTATGCATCCTATGCATTTTTCTCTCTTGCACATGTCTCATTAGTTCATCTGACATCCTTTTAGGACTAAACCTTTTACAGTATTTCCTAGTTGGTATGCAAAGCCTAGTAGCTTCCAAGATTAATTCTTTGAATGCTTCCCATTTTGAATTTGCTGTTGGTAACATCATCAGTTGGTCCCCACGTATAGAGTTTAAATATTTCCTCAGACCTCCGTAGTCGCCTTTACGAAATCAAAAACCATTCCCTTTACCCCTGATGGTAGTTACTTCTTTGATTAAATCCCACTTCAGCACACTGTGATCACTAGTGGAAACACCTAGTGGCTCCTTTTTTGCAGATTCCTAATGCATGAAGAATCGCTACTGATAATCAGATCAAGAGTATTACTCCCTCTAGTTGCTTCCCGAACATGCTGATGAAGAAAATAATCATCAAATAAATCAAAAAAGCCTTGCTAGTGTGTGAGTGACCAGCCCACAAATTCCAGTCAATATCCGGGAAATTAAAATCCCCCATTATAAGACCTTCTGATTTTCTGGCCCACTGCCTATCACTGTACAGGTTTTTTAATGGTCATCAGAGTCATTGGGTCTATAACACACTCCTACTCTCAATTTTGATTTCCCAGTGCTCATGTCACACCAAACTGACTCGACACTGCACTGTCCAGCGATGTCGACTGGCTTCACTTCCTTGGATTTTATGTTTCTTAACTAATAGCATAACCCCTCCTCCCTTCCTACCGCCGACCGGGCTAGCCGAGTGGGTAAAGTACCTGCCCGGCAACCCAAAGGTCGCGGGTTCGATTCCCGCCTCGGGCTTGGATCAAAGTACTGCAAAAACTCCTTGGGAGGTGCAATATGGCCACAGAAGCCGATGCGCCAACAACTACCAAATCAATCAACCCTTCCTACCTTGTCTATCCTTCCTGTACACATTGTACTCCCGAAATTCCAGTTCTGCATTTCTTATATCCGTGTGGCAACACGTCTCTGATATCCCAACAATATCTGCCTTTGATGTTTTTAAGAACACCTCAAATTCATCAAATTTATTTACCAAACTCCTAGAATTGGTGTATATGCAGGTATACATGTACCTGTTCCTATTCTTAGCTAAACTCACGCAACCCAATAGTTTACTTGTACAGCAATGACTCCCAGCAGTCTCTGAAATACCGTGCATCTTGTTTTCCAGGCTGCTGCTCATTCCAATAGAAGCAGCGCAAGAATCGCTTTTAACCCCGGGGGCTCACATTTAGTGAGTATGGGCTTGGCAAACCCAGGGTCCTGAGCTGGATATCATCATTCTTCTCTTTCTTGGTGATGCTTTTCTACTGCTCTCTCTCTCACACGGGTGTGGGGGGGGTAACTCGAGAATTTTTTTTTTTTTTCGGCTGGTGCAGCATAAGCCTCAGGCTGGCTTGTACTATATGGCTAATAATAATAATAACTCTGCCAGCGGCTATTGTTAATCTATTAATTCCTCTGTCCCCCAAAGCTAGCAGTTTTGCGACCCACTTAACACTGCCTGGCTGCATCAGCAAATATTCTTGAACCCTTTCTATTTAAGAGTAGGATAGTTCTAAAAAGGATAGTTGTAAAATATATTTTTGCACATATATTTTACAACTATCCTTTTTTTTTTTTTTTTTTTTTTTTTCAATTTAATATCTCTCCCCTTGTGTGTTTTGTCCAAGTAAAAGTAAGGATTCCTTCAACATTTCCACTCAATCCCATTAAAGGCTTATAAATTCAATCTAGTTACCATGCATTGCAATTTGCAGAACTGAATCATTTCATGATAAAAGTACCCTTTTGTCTCCTTAGCTGACCTTGTTTGCTTTTCCCAGCATTGTTCCAAAGGGGCCCAATACTTCATAATCTAAGGCTTCTAGAACTGTGCGCAATACCCAAGATCCGACTTGACCACTGTCTCATGCACCAGGATCAGCATCTCTGTGGCCCTGCAGGTAAATTCCTGTACATCGTAGAGAGAAGTATCAGCTGTCCTAGCAGCCAATGTTCACTGTTCAGGGAATTTCATATCCGAAGAGACACTTAATCCAAGTCCCTTGTTCTGCACCACGTTGAATATTTTATCTCCCAACTAGTGTTAGTCTGCAGAGTTTAACATTGATAAATTCAGTGTCCTGGTTTCTTCAGTTTTTATCTTGAAATGGCACTTTTTAGCATATGCATTCAATTTTAATCTATTAGTTCTTTTTATTGTAGTAAGCTCTGAGTCCTATCATTAACCACTTTACCTCCTTTGTATCATCTGAAAATTTCAACAATAAGCTCAATATGCAATTACTAATATAGTTAAAGCATTGAATACAGCAAGTGCTCATCAGTGACTCAAGAAACCCTCCATTTCAAACATTAGTGGAAAAAAAGCACTCCCCATTAAAAAGCTGAAAAAGGTTTTTGAGTTCAGAAATAAAATATAAATTTTTTAATAATTTCATTGAGTATTTTTTTCTGTTTGAGTTATTAAAATCTTTAAAAAAACTAATTCATTAATCACTTAAACAAGTAGCAGTAATTACTGCTTCAATGGATAATTTTCAGTTTCAGTGGATTAAGTCTTATTCCTGCTCATTTTTAGATTATTTCATCCATCGGCATGTTTATTTTATAAGGTTTTTTACCCATCCAAGTAAACTTGCCTCATTGTAGAACATAGGTAAGTTTTGACTACCATCATCTTCGGGGAAACTCCCTTTAGCAATGGGCCACTCTTACTGCAAGCGTTACAAGATTTTTTTTTTTTACGACTAAAATATTTGCCAGCGATGTCGTGAAATAGTTTGAGAACATGAATACCAAAATATTTCTTTTGAGAATTACTGCCATCTAAATGGTTTCACAAATGTTTCAATTAATATTAATAATATTATTATTATTATTAGCCATATGGTGCAAGGAAGCCTGAGGCTTATGCTGCACCAGCCAAATAAAAAAAAAAAAAATTCCCGATTTACCCTGAGAGATACAGAGAGAGAATCAGAAGTAGAAAGGAATCACCAAGAAAGAGAAGAATGATGTTATCCCGCTCAGGACCATGAGTGTGCCAAGCCCAAACTCACTAGGTGTGAGCCACTGCGGTTAAATGTTGATAATGGAGGTGACTTTCAATCATTTCTATCCATAATTCCAAATCCATATTAAAATTTACCTTTATTGTTTACCATCAACTCAAAGCCACTGATCATACAGAGCTGAATCCCATAGATATTCATGGTGCACTACTTGACAAAGTTTACGGTAGAAAATGTTTTTCATGCAATTTTATTGTGAACATTGTAGGTGAAGTTTTAATAAACTTCATCTTCGGAGAAACTCCCTTTAGCAATGGGTCACTCTTACTAGAAGAGTTACAAGATTCTTTTTCACCACTAAAATTTTTGTCGATGACGTGTGGAAATATTGTATTTAATTGGTATCATGGCATGCAAATTCTCGGTATCGAACTAAAATCGATCTAACACATTACAGAGCCGTACATTATGCAAATTATTAATGCATATCTAAACACGGGTTGCGACCACATCACGTTTTTCCCGGTTTTTTTTAGTTTTCTCAGTGAGATAGCAACATTTCCAGATCTTTGGATGGCAAGTCATCGTCGTCTAAATGATTCTTTGAAATGGCGGGCTCATGGATGACTTGATGCCGTGCAGTCGCAGCCGGTGTTGGTACGTTGGTTTAATCATTAAACTTTAATTTGTTGTGCAGTGTCATCTTGGCATTATGAAAGTAGTGGTGGCGCTACTGTTCATTCTTTGTGTAGCGGCGAAATTTAAACTGTTCCCATAAAATAGGGATTCTACTTTGGTTTATCAATTCGCTGAACTTTGTCGACCATTTCAGTGGATGCAGAATCGCTTCCTCTATCTGCGGGTAAAATTTTATAATTTTTTGATGTAGGAAGGCTATTTTACAAGTAAGTGAATATATATTCCTGGTAAAGATTCAATATCGGTTGTGGTCAGTTGTGATCGTCTAGACGTAGTAGTAGTATGTGATGCAAGAAACCGAGTGTATGAGCTTATGCAGCATCAGCCAAAAAAAAAAAAAAAACCACACCATTCCCTCCAAATGCCTGTCCAGTTCCTCTTTAGGTTTAAATTTATTCAACCTATCAACTTCAACAACGACAGATGGAAGTTTGTTCCAGCAATTAACCACCCGCTGGCTAAAGGCAAATTTCCGCACATCTATTCTACATCTGTCTTTTCTTAATTTGAATTTATGCCCTCTTAGGTTCGTAATCTGAACAAGTGGAAGGATCCCATCAGAATTCAGCGTGCTCAACCCATTCAAGGCCTTATACACCTCAATCTTTTCTGTACATGCTCAAGTAAATCTACATCCTGGCTAAGATTTAGTACTCGGTGCACCCTCTCTATACTCGCCGACACGGCAGTGATTGACGGGTGCTGACTCCGCCCAGTGTCACGTGTTCTCCTGAACATACGGAAACATCTGGCACGCGTGCCACGCCGTGCGTGTCACCCGTGTTATGAATTTCGCTGTTAGAAGTGTCACGTGGTGTTAATACTTGATTAGCATATTATTTAATTTTATCGATGCGTAATTATAAAGCAAAAAAAGAAAAGTTGTTTGATTTTGGAAAAGGCTGAATAATACGTATATTATTCGTCCTGAATAATACATCCCCACAGAAACGGGGGGGTCTGGGGGGCAGAGCCCCCCAGAAAAAAAAAAAAAAAAAAAAAACCCTCAATTTGCGTATTCGATTGTTAGTGACTTACTCTTTGGTTTCCCATGGTTGAGATGGGTGTCTGTTGTATTGGGTGATTTTTTTTTTTTTCCTGCGAAATATTAGTTCGAAAATGTTGGGTTGTTTTGAAAATATAATTCAATTGATGAGGTGAGTGGTTTTCTGTCGTTTTAGCATTTCTGTTGGGCATCAGCAATTTTCAGTGTTGCCCATGGTGTTAATTTTTTTTCCAGTGTTGCACGTGGTGTTAATTTTTTTTTTTTAGATTTTAGATCAGTGATTATTAGAGTGCTTGTGATTAATTTTTAGATTAATTTTAATTTAATTTAATTATTAGAGTGGTTGTTTTGAAAATATAATTCAATTGATGAGGTGAGTGGTTTTCTGTCGTTTTAGCATTTCTGTTGGGCATCAGCAATTTTCAGTGTTGCCCATGGTGTTAATTTTTTTTCCAGTGTTGCACGTGGTGTTAATTTTTTTTTTTTAGATTTTAGATCAGTGATTATTAGAGTGCTTGTGATTAATTTTTTGATTTTAGCATTTCTGTTGACGGGCATCAGCAATTTTCAGTGTTGCACGTGGTGTTAATTTTTGTTACAAATAATACTAATTACTTGTTTTTTCCGGCCAGAAAGGCAGGGGATTGGGATCCCCGTCTAGTAATGTACGGGCGAGAAGAATCAAGGGTTGCACGTGGTGCGAATTTTTTTTAAACAAACAAAAAAAAGAAAACTTGTTTGGTGTTGGAAAAGGCTGAATAATACGTATATCGGGGGTGTGGGGGCAGAAGCCCCCACAGAAACGGGGGTCTGGGGGCAGAGCCCCCAGAAAAAAAAAATAATAGTGATTCCCCTATTTGCGCTAAAAATAATTGCCCTAAAATTATAGCTTAGATTGTAAGCTATAGCTTAGAAAAACGTGCATTTTTGTTTGTTTTATTTTTAATAATTGTTCATTTGCCGTTCCTTTTCTTTCGCGAAAATTACCTTTCCCCCTTTTTTTTTTTTCTTTTCGGTTGTATCCGACTTATTCAAATGTCACGTGATATTTTGTGATCCACGAAAACCGTATTTTTGTAACTTGAACTTTTGAAATTATTGGATTTATCCTGTTTTCAGCGGCCGTATTTGTTGCTGTGCCACCCGCGTGTCACCTAGTACCGTTTGCCGAGGAGAATAGCGGGAACGCAGTGAGTGGGCGGAGTCACAATCCGTCAATCACTGCTTTCCCCCCTCTTCTCCTCGCCGCCATTTTGAAGGGTGCACCGAGTATTAAATCTTTACCCTACATCCTTCCTAAAATGAGGCCTCCAGACCTGTACGCAGTACTCAAGGCGTGGCCTGACCATTGCCTTATACAGAGGGACAATCACCTCCTCCCTGCTAGCAAAATTCCTATATATCATTGACAAAACCCCATGACCTGCCCTGGCAGCCTGTCTGCATTGCTCAGAAAACTTCATATCTGACTGCACAATTACTCCCAGGTCTTTTTCATTTTCTACCACCTTAAGTGTAGTACCACACAGTTGGTACATTTCTCTGAGGTTACTTCTACCCATATGCAGTACTTTGCGTTTGTCAAGGTTAAACTTCAGTTTCCACTTCTTAGCCCACTGCCCAAATTATCTAGATCCTGTTGCAGTAGCACACTGCCATTACTGTCATTAACAACCCTACCAACCTTTGTATCATCTGCAAACTTCGACATTAAGCCTGATATACCTTCATCAATATCATTGATAAATATACAAAACAACAGTGGACCTAACACCGAACCCTGTGGGACACCACTAATAACATTAGTCCACGAAGAGCAGCACCCATTGATTACCACCCTCTGTCTTCTCCCACTTAACCATCCTTTTATCCATTGTAGCAGCTTACCCTTAATACCATTCTGCTCCAATTTGTACAATAGTCTTCCATGCGCAACAGTGTCAAAAGCTTTCCTGAAATCCAAATATATGATATCAAAATTATTTTTTGCATCTGGTTCCTTTGTAACCACATCATAATATCCTATCAAATTTGTCAGACAAGACTTTCCCTTAACAAACCCATGCTGTGTCTGAATTATTGCTGCAGTCTTGTCTAGATGAACCTGCAATGCATCTTTAACCAGTCACTCCATTATTTTACCCGGAACAGAAGTTAAACTAACTGGTCTGTAATTACTCGTGTCACCCTTCGATCCCCCTTTGTGAATTGGGGATACGTAAGTTGACTCCGCCCACTGGGTGGAGCCGGCTGCCTTCATTCATGGCCCTTCTGAGCCGTTCTCATTGGCTGTACCCGATACTGAATCTCGACCCAATGGCGTTATGCTCGCGTTTTTCTTCGAAGTCAGCAGTTTGAGAAAATACGGGCACCCACTTGTACACATGCGAAGTAGTGCTAAAATCAATGCATTTTTACCACCAGCAGCGTGCCTGCCACACACATGTCCACAGAACTAGTTTGACTAGTGTAAGAATGCACTAGTCAAACTACAAAGAAAGCCCAATAAACCCCCATCTGATCCCAGAACCTTCCACCCCATTTCTCCCCTACTGAATTTGGGAAAACTCTACGAACGGCAATGCGCCCCAAAAATCTATGATCACCTCGGCTCAAGATATCTTTTCACCTCACCAGTATGGATTGGTTAAGGGCAAGTCCAGTGAAGATGCACTTCTTTCATTAATAAATTGCATCCAGAATTCCAGATCAAAATATGAAATGGCCCTCTTCATAGTCTTTGAGAATGATTTTGACTCCTTCTGGTAAGAGCGCTCTTGCATGTCTTCAGAACTTATCATGCTCCTCTCAGCTGTACCAAGCTATCCGAACCTACTTTGATCACAGATCTATATAGGTTACTTCAAAAACCTGCAGCATAACACGAGCTGTCAATAGAGAGTGTCCTCAGGGTTCCATTCTGGGGGTGCTCCTCTGAAACATTTACACTGAATACATGGCTAACCAGACATTTTGATTTTGCTACTTCATTTACATATGCCGATGATCTTGTATTGGCCTCTCTGGCAACGAATTCAAGAAGGAGCTTCTCTTGTCTTAGGAGATCTTATTGAATGTGCAATTACAAGCAAACTTAAAATTTCTCCATCCAAAACCCGGCTCATGATTATTAAAGGTCAACTAAATTCGTCTTCCTGTATCGAAAATAGCTAACAAGCAAATGCCAAATGTCAAGCACTTAAAACATTATGGTGTGATCATTGATGACAGACTCAATTTTGCTCTCCACATAAACCACCAGATAGATAAAATCAAGAAATTTACTATGGCTATTGTTTGAATTAAGAGAACTGACTGGGGCCGCTTGGACATAGAGTTCTTCTCTTGTATATTACAAGGCAATATTCATACCTATTCCAGCCTATGCTGCTCCGGTTTGGTATGATAGAATTAAGAACATCAAACTGAAATCAAAATTACTCTCTTTGCAAAAATCTGTGATTCTTAGAATGCTCTGTGCCTGCAGGACAGTCTCAGCTGATGAACAGTCTCAGCATAGCCAGAGTATTATCTCTGGACTTGCACATTTTACATCGTGCCTTCTATTACTTTCAAAAACATCAAACCTCCATGGAATTCTACGGAATACAGAATGACAGTCTTGCAGACACGAAAGCTGATAAAGCCCAGATTTGGTCTGAATTAATAAAAAATTTGGCAAGATCATTGGGACACCACCCCTAAAGGCAGAACTAGATATAAATTTATATCAGATGTCTCCTTTACAGCCAACAAGAAAAATTCCCTGTGGTTCTCTCCAAACCACTACACATCATTTAACATAACTGGACATGGCTTGCTTTTTTAACTGTAAACTCTTTCGTTTAGAATAAGTAATACAGATTCTTGCCTTTGTCTTCAACTGGAAGACAGGAACCACTTGCCTTTTCACTGCCTTTTTTGCGCTAACCTACGGAAATCCTGACTGCACAATTATTCCCAGGTCTTTTTCATTTTCTACCACCTTAAGTGTAGTACCACACAGTTGGTATGTTTCTCTGGGGTTACTTCTACCCATATGCAGTACTTTGCATTTGTCAAGGTTAAACTTCTTAGCCCATTTGCCCAAATTATCTAGATCCTGTTGCAGTAGCACACTGCCATTACTGTCATTAACAACCCTGCCAACCTTTGTATCATCTGCAAACTTCGACACTAAGCCTGATATACCGTCATCAATATCATTGATAAATATACAAAACAACAGAGGACCCAACACCGAACCCTGTGGGACTCCACTAATAACATTAGTCCACAAAGAGCAGCACCCATTAATTACCACCCTCTGTCTTCTCCCACTCAACCATCCTTTTATCCATTGTAGCAACTTACCCTTAATACCATTCTGCTCCAATTTGTACAATAGTCTTCCATGTGCAACAGTGTCACAAGCTTTCCCGAAATCCAAATATATGATAACCAAAATTATTTTTTGCATCCAGTTCCTTCTTTAACCACATCATAATATCTTATCAAATTTGCCAGACAAGACTTTCCCTTACTGTGTCTGAATTATTGCTGCAGTCTTGTCTAGATGATCCTGCAATGCATCTTTAACCAGTGACTCTATTATTTTACCTGGAACAGAAGTTAAACTAACTGGTCTGTAATTACTCGTGTCACCCTTCGATCCCCCTTTGTGAATTGGGGATACATTTGCACATCTCCAGTCCGTGGGGACCTCCCCGGAGTCCAAGGATGCTCTCATAATTATGGCTAAGGGTTTGCTTAGTTGCTTTGCCGCCTCCTTTAATATAACTGGATAGATCCCATCCATCCCAGGTGCCTTTCTTATGTTTAACTTCAGCAATTTCTCCTCCACTTTGCTCTCAGTTATTACAAACTCTTTGAGCACGCTGCTACAATTTGATAACCTTCTGCCATTTTCAAACCTTAATAATTCCTCATGTGTGAATGTAGATGCAAAATACTCATTCAGTTTGTTTGCTATCTGAACAAGATCATCTACAGTCGAACCATCGATATCAAGTGGACCAATCGGATTCATCCCCTTCCTTTTAGAGTTTATATAAGTAAAGAAATCCTTGCTGTTTTCCTTAGCATCTTTTGCCAAAGATTTCTTGTAATCTGCCTTCGCCTGCCTAACCTCCTTTGTGACCTGATTACAGACTAGCTTATATCTGCCATGGGCTTCTGAGTTGCTTGATAATTTATATGCATCCCATACATTTTTCTCCTCTGTCACGAGTCTCATTAGTTCATTTGATAACCATTTAGGCCTAAACCTTGAAAAATATTTCTTAATAGGTATGAAACTTTTAGTAGCATTCATGATTAATTCCTTGAATGCTTCCCACTTAGAATTTACTGCTGCGAGACCACTGTACTCACCTTTATGGAAGCAAAAACCCTTTCTTTTATCCCTGATGGTAATTATATCTTTAAGTAGATCCCACATCAGTACACTGTGATCACTGCTGATAACCAGATCAAGAGTATTACCCTCTCTGGTTGCCTCTCGAACATGCTGCTGCTGCAGAAAACAATCATCCAATAAATCCAAATTAGTCTTACTAGTGTGTGTGTGACCAACCCACAAGTTCCAGTCAATATCTGGGAAGTTAAAATCCCCCATTATTAGACATTCTGATTTACTAGCCCACTCTATTTCTCTGTACAATTGTTCATTGTACTCATTTGAGTCATTAGGCCTATAACACACTCCTACTCTTATTTTTGCTTTTGCAGTGCTTATGTCACACCAAACTGACTCAACAGTTTGGTGTGACATAATAATGTAGATAGGTCGAGTGCTGAATTACTTACTATGTAGAATTATGTGATTGTTGTTGGTACAGGGTGCGTTTGTAATGTAGTCGTGTAGTTCTCTTGTGGTTTAAAATGTTGTGACAGCTAGATATGGGTCATAACACTACCCACAGACGGTGATAGTAGTGACGGGATTGGTCAACCACCTCGCTGTTGTGATTGGGATCGATGTCCTGTTGCGTCGACAAAAAATGAGTCTGTAGTGTTAAAACATGAAAAACACTGGCAGTCAGTGCACATATGCACCCTGTACCAATAACAACCACCTAATATATAACACTACTTAACAAGTACAGGTCGATGCTGAAAAAAAGTTGCGAGTTAGGATAAAATTTGCAAGTGATTGCAATTCTGCCCAGATACGATAGGAGGGTGTATATGATGAGAGCCTTGTGAATCAATTCAGCCCTGGAGAGATTGTGCAAGGCTCATGGGGTAAAATTTTTGTCAGCATAGTCTGTGCTTGCTAACAGGAGAAACTGCTTCTACAGGGATGAGATATACTTCAATAGAAAGGGTGCAAGAATATTTGCTGATGCTATCGAGGCAATGTTAGGTGGGTTGGAAAACTGCTGAATTTGGGAGATTCACAGACTAAAAGATTAACAGTGCCCTCAGGCAGAGCCGAAAGTGATTCTTGTAGTGCTTCTATTAGAATGAGCAGCAGCCGGGAAAGTAAGGCAATGGAGATTTGCAGGGCTGCTGGGAGTCATCATGAAGAAACAGAACAAGTAAATACATGGGCTGTGTTGGGGTAACTAAGAGTAGAAACAGGTAAATGTAAACTTGCATGTACACCAATGCTAGGAGTATAGTTAATAAATTTGATGAGCTTGAAAGTGCTAGTCAAGACATCAAAGGCAGATATTTTTCGATATCAGAGACGTGGTGTCACATAGACATAAGCAATGCAGAATTGAAATTTGGGGAATACAATGTGTACAGAAAGGGTAGGTAGGGAGGATGGGTTATGCTGTTAGTTAAGAAACACAAAATCTAAGGAAGTGCATCCAGTTGACAAGGGTGGACAGTACAATGTTGAGTCTGTTTGGTGTGACATTAACACTGAGAAAGGGAAAATGAGAGTAGGAGTATGTTATAGGTGTAATGACTCTGATGAGTTCAATGAACAGTTGTGCGGAGAAATAGAATGGGCCAGTAAATCAGAATGTCTTGTAATATATGATTTTAACTTTCTAGCGACACAGAAGCCTACTGCAGGCTTCTGTGTCACTTGATATGCATCCCATGCATTTTTCTTCTCTGCCACAAGCCTCATTAATTCATCCAACATCCATTTAGGTTGATATGAAAAGCCTAGTAGGCTCCAAGACTAAGTCCCTGAAGGCTTCTCATTTAGAATTCACTGTTGGTAACATCATTAGTTGATCCCAACGTATGACATTTACAAACTGTCTCAGACCACTGTAGTGACCTTTATGAAAACAAAAACCTTTACCTTTACTCTTGATGGTAGTTACATCTTTAAGTAAATCCCACATCAGTACACTGATCACTGTCACCTAGTAGTTCCTTTATCTGCGAATTCCTAATGCATGAATAATCACTGCTAATAATCAGATCAAGGGTAATATTCCCTCTGGTTGTCCCTCAAACATGTTGCTGATAATTTAAATACTCATTAAGCTAGTCTGTAATCAAGTCACAAAGGAGGTTAGGCAGACAAAGACAGATTACAACAAATCTTTGGCAAAGGATGCAAAGAAAAACATCAAACAGTTCTTTATTTATGTATTTATGAAGGAAAGGTATAAATCAGATTGGTCCATTTCACATAGATGGTTCGACTATTGATGATCCTGCTCAAGTAGCTGATAAACTGAATGAGTATTTTGCATCTACATTCACACATGAGGAGTTATTCAAGGAGGGAAATTCAAAAAGTTTTTCAAACTCTAACAAGGAGCTAATTGATATTGTAATAACTGAGAGCAAAGTGGAGGAGAAATTGTTGAAGTTAAACAAAAAAAAAAAAAAGGCAGCTGGAATCTATCCAGTTACATTGAAGGAGGCAGCGAGGAAAGTAAGCAAACCCTTAGCCATAATTATGAGAGCATCCTTAGTCATGGGAGGTCCCCATGGGCTGGAGATGTGCAAATGTATCCACAAATCACAAAGGGATTTCAAAGAGTGACACATAATTATAGACCTGTTAGTTTAACTTCTATTCCTGGGAAAATAATGGAGTCACTGGTTAAAGAGGTGATACCTGGACAAAAAAGCAGTAATAGTTCACACCCAGCATGGGATTTGTTAAGGGGAAGTCTTGTCTGACCAATTTTATTAGATACTACGATATGGTCACAAAGGAACTGTATGCAAGAAATAAATAATTTTGATATCATATACTTGTATTTTAGGAAAGCTTTTGATACTGTTGCACATGGAAGACTGCTGTACAAATTGGAGCAGTATGGCATTAAGGGCAAGTTACTGCAATGGATAAAGGGATGGTTGAGTGGGAGATGGTAGAGAGTGGTAATAAATGGACACTGCTCTGTGGACTATGTTATTAGCAGAATCCCCCAGTGCTGGGCCCTTTGTTGTTTTGTCTATTTATCAAAGATATCGATGAAGGTATATCAGGATTAATGTCCAAGCTTGCAGATGATACAAAGGTTAGCAGGGTTCTCAGTGACACCAAAGACACTATGCTACTGCAACAGGATCTAGAAAAGTTAGGCAAATGGGCTGAGAAGTGGCAACTGAAGTTTAACATTGACAAATGCAAAGTACTCCATATGGGTAGAGGTAACCGAAGAGAAACATACCAACTGTGTTGTACTCTACTCAGGGAGGTGGCAAATGACAAAGACCTGGAGCTGTACAGTCAGATATGAAGTTCTCTGAGAAGTGTAAACAGTCTGTCAGAGCAGGCCATGGAGTTTTGTCAATGATATGTAGAAATTTTGCTAGCAGAGACAAGGTGATTATCCCTTTGTATAAGGCAATGGTCAGGCCACACCTTGAGTATCGTATACAGGTCTGGAAGCCTCATTTTAGGAAGGATGTAGAGTTGTGAGAACGAGTACAGAGAAGGGCAACAAGATCGGTGAGAGGAATAAAAGTGTGCACTTACGAAGAAAGGCTTAAGTGCTGCAAGTTGCATCATCTGGAGACTGGGCACCTGCGAGGTGATCTGATTGAGGTGTACAAAACCTTGAATGGTTTTAGCAGGCTCAATGCTGGTGGAATACATCCACTTGCTGAGATTAAGAACCTAAGGAGGCATAGATTCAAATTGAGGAAAGACAGTTGTGGAATATATGTGTGGAAGTTTGCCTCTAGCCAGCAGGTAGTTGATTGCTGGAACAGACTTCCATCTATTGTTGTGGAAGTGATAGCTTAAATAAAATTAAGGCTGAACTAGACAAAAATTTGCAGTGACCGGATGGGTGAAATGGGAAGATATTTTTTTTTTGGCTGATGCTGTATAAGCTTGCTTTCTTGCATCATATGCCTCAATTAATGCTAATTCTACACAGTAAGTGATTCAGCATTCGCACATCTATGTGCATGCTCTTTCACTCAACTGAGCACACACTGCTCATTCCATTCCTATCATTTTTTTTGTTTATTTATATTTTCACGAATGCATGTACTACGTTTACAGCCAGTGAAGGGATGCGTTACCCTGAAAGCTACTGTCATTAAATACAAGTAACTACGTACTGCATTTACTGGCAAACGGGATTTATTTCTAAGTCATGGAACCTGGAGCCACGTGCCTCTTTTATTTGATTTTACTTTCATTTTTTTAAATTTATTTTTATTTAATTTTTTTTTTAATTTATATTTATTTTTTATTATTATTTATTTATTTTTTCTCTGTGCCTGGTACCCTTAGTTTCGAAAGCTGCGGGTATGGGACTTTGCAGGCACCCACTGAAAAAATGAGGGACTTCCCCCTCTTCAAGGTAGGCAAAGATTTTAATGGTCTATCTCCACTTGGCTTGTATCTAGTTGTTGCCCACCTCCTTGTGGAGTAGATGGGCACCAGGCATGCTTTCCAGGTGATTGCCTTCCTGGTGGCAAAGAGGCCAGAAACAACTGAACAATACAACAAACACATTCTACGCAAACACAACACTACGCACGTTTCTGGCCATCGTACAGAGTTTTGTATCATCACTCAGTAATATAGCAGAGATGAACTGATCTTCCTGGAGCTACCATACAGAAGATACTATACATGTCTACATCCCATTAACCACAAACCACTGTAGAGCTTGAAATTGGTACCATGAAATTGACTTGGAGCTGTGAAAAATGGGGTCCAGATCTGTTATCTGTTGAGTCCCGTTTCAGCCTGTGAGTAGATTCCAGGTGTTATTTTATATGGAGGCAATGAGGAATGCGATACCTTCCCTTCAACATCAGAGAAGGGGACATTTACTGTAGAGGCAGTGTTCCCATATAGAGCTGAAGATCAACGGCCACACCCCTCTTCATGTTTTTGATAAGGATACCGTAACTGCACGCATGTACCGAGAACAGGTCGTTACAAGCGATGTTTTAGGGGTGTGGCTGTTCCAGATTTTCTTTCCATGCACGACAATTTCACTGCATATAGAGCTCGCGTGGTGGAGGAATATCTTGAAACTGAAGATATCCAAAATCTGCAGTGGCCAGCACACTTAAATCCGATCAAAACTCATGGGACGTGATTGGGCTTCCGTTGCACAACAAACAAACAACTTCTCGTTCACTTCATTAGCTAAGGTCTGCATTGGTTGAAGAATAGGATTTGTTGCCACAGAATCTTATAGACACCATTGCATCTATAAGACAGCTTTCCGAGTGTTTAGCTGTTGGAGGTGATCACACACCGTACTGATATAATGTGACCTTTTTGGTAATTCTTATACAACCCCTTTAAATGTCCCTTATACCTACCCAAAGTTTCTTGCTGTCTCCTCATTTCATCCTTATTCAATGGTACACAACTATAGCAAATTTTGTGTCACTTCATTGCAAGCTGCATGAGTTATACACATTTTCTGTTAATTTTGTCAAGAAGTGTACACTGCCCTACCATTAATAACTGGACAACCCTCCATGAATGGGAAAACAGGTCTTATGCATGCAACACATCACAGAACTTGCTATAAATATGCACACTGGGCTTCGAACAGGCAATTGCAAAAGTGCGCATACAAGATAACACATTCAATAGATTTACCTCACCGTTTCAACAGAATTGATCACTTCAACAAATGCTAGATTCCGATTAACATGGTGTTAGGAGATTATGCACTTCCAACATTATGGCAGTACTTCTGGGAAGGCCCATACCTGTATCATCAAGACAATGTAACACAGTGGTTTGAGGACGTCGTTGTGGAAAAGTTGGATGGGCCAGCTCCGTGGCTTGATTTGAACCCTATCGAGCATCTTTGGGATATGTTGCATTTGACTACGTGCATGTTGAGATCGCCCAAAGACCAAAGCTGAACTGGTGGTTGCGTTAAAGGCCGAGTGGAGGAACATATCACCTGACATTTATAAAAAGCTGGTCAGGAGTATGCCGTGAAGATTGGAAGGCCATCATAAAAGCAAATGTTTCTGCACAAAATATTAAATAACACAATAAAAGCTCTTCTTTTTTTGTCTAAAGGCAGGTGTCTAGCTATTAATGGTAAGTCAGTGTATATTGAATAAAAATAATAATTGTAATTATTTAAATAACCTATGCAACTTGCCTTTTCCTTTTTTGCATCACTTTAGCTTGTATGTTTTAGAGGGGTGATGGTAAAAAAAAAATTTAATAAATGATAATTCCAAGAACCCTAGAAAGTTGCACTCCTGAACACCTGTAGGATAGTTAGAAACTTGCTCAGCCTTTTGGCCAAGGAACTTTCTGACTATACATTACTCTTTTACATTACTCGAAGTGCAAACAGTCAGATTACTAGGAATTTTTTAGATCTTGGTATAGCACTAAAGAATATCTCTGTTATCTATTAAATTACTTATCTGACTTCCTCAAGTGAAAATTTGCCCACTTTTCTATTCAAGTTTAATTACAAGAAGATAACTCTTCTCTGACTGCTCAAATTCCTTTATAAAGAATTGCACGTGGATTTATTTTGGGCAAATGGTTGTAAGAAATACCTAAAACCCCTAGCTATCCTTAATCAAGGTAACTGAAATCAAAGAAACCTGTAAATAATAGCTAATTTATGAACTTGCAGAAACTTAAGGTTTAATTAACAGTGAAAATTCAAAGTGCAATGAGATAATTATTTGACATTGATTGCATTTATCTAGATGTTATTTTTAATTCATTCTTTTCACTTTTCAGAATCAAGGAGGAGATCCTGTCAACAAAATGACTGAAACAGCAAGAATAAAAAAATTGTTGCCTTGTGTGCTTTAAATATTCATAAGGAAAAAAGTTTTAATTCATAATGAATAATCAACACTTTCAGTAAGAACCATCATGATATGGTATTTACGGGTTAAACTGTATCTGAAGTTATCTTGATACACTATAAAGCTCCACATTTATAAAAACCAAGAAATATAAAATAATCTTACAAATTCTGAATCAACAGAATTATATTTAATGCATAGACAGTTCAAAATAAGAAAAAATTCAGAAATATGAAAGAAGAACATGGTAAGAAAGCATTGAGTTATTCGAGTCACAAAACCGTTCATACTCTGCAAAAGCAATTTGTTTGTGAAATGTGTGGGAAGGCATTTTTGCAGTTAAGGAACCTAAAAAGACATTCATTAGTTCATACTCGTGAGAATCCATTTTCTTGTGAAATATGTAATAAAGCATTTTCAAAATCTAGCAACCTGAAAACCCATTTGCTAGTTCATACTCAGGAGAAACCATTCGTATGTGAAATATGTACAAAGGCATTTTCAACGTCATCTAATCTAAAAACACATCTGTTAGTTCATAGTCAGGAGAAGCCATTTTCTTGTGATGTATGTGGCAAAGCATTTTCACAATCAGGTAACCTGAAAAGTCATTTCTTAGTTCATACTCAGGAGAAACCATTTCAATGTGAAATATGTGGCAGGGCATTTTCACAACGAGGTGACCTGAAAAAGCATCTGTTAGTTCATACCAAAGAGAAGAAATTTTGTTGTGAAATATGTGGCAAGGCATTTTCACAATCAAGTAGCCTGAACAAACATTCAATCATTCATAATGAAAAGAAGCCATTTCAATGTGAAATATGTGGTAAGGCATTTTCACAATTAGGTGACATGAAAAAGCACATGTCAGTTCATACCAAAGAGAAGAAATTTTGTTGTGAAATATGTGGCAAGGCATTTTCACATTCAAGTAACCTGAAAAAACATTCAATCATTCATAATGAGAAAAAGCCATTTTCTTGTGAAATATGTGGCAAGGCATTTTCACGATCAAGTTACTTGAGAATTCATTTATTAGTTCATACTAAGTTTAAACCATTTACATGTAAAATATGTAACAAGGCATTTTCACAATCAGGTAACCTGAAAACCCATTTGTTAGTTCATACTCAGGAGAAACCATTTACTTGTGAAATATGTACTAAACAATTTAAAACAATGTGTAGTCTAAAAACCCATCTGTTAGTTCATACTCAGGAGAAGCCATTTTCTTGTGAAATATGTAGCAAGGCATTTTCACAATCAAGCGACCTGAAAAAACATCTGTTAGTTCATAACAAAGAGAAGAACTTTTGTTGTGAAATATGTGGCAAGTTGTTTTCACAATCACGTAACCTGAAAAATCATGTGTTATTTCATACCAAAGAGAAGAAATTTTGTTGTGAAATATGTGGAAAGTTATTTTCACAATCAAGTGACCTGAAAAACCATCTGTTAGTTCATAACAAAGAGAAGAACTTTTGTTGTGAAATATGTGGAAAGTTATTTTCACAATCAAGTGACCTGAAAAATCATCTGTTAGTTCATAACAAAGAGAGGAAGAAGTTTTCTTGTGAAATATGTAGCAAGGCATTTTTACATTCAAGATGCATTAAAACTCATTTGTTAGTTCATAATCAGAAGAAGCCATTTTCTTGTGAAATATGTGCCAAGGCATTTTATTATTCTAGTAGTCTGAAAAGACATCTGTTAGTTCATACAAAAGAACAAATTTTCTTGTGAAATATGTGCCAAGGTATTTTCATGATCAAGTTACCTTAAAACCCATTTGTTTGTTTGTACTCAGGAGAAGCCATTTGTTTGAGAAAAATGTTGCCAGGTAATCTCAGAATACACCTTTTAGTTCATACCAAAAAAGAAGACAGAAGCCATTTTTGTTGTGAAATACAGGATGTCTGAAAAATATTGGTACAAACGTTTAGAGTAGGTAGGTAACATCTAAAGGAATGTGAATCACATAGGAGAACCCATAACTGGAAACATTACTTACCATAAGTCGGTAGACGCTGCCTGAAGAGCATGCATCAATATATGAACTGTGAGCTGGCAGACATGCCCCTAGTGTAGCAGAGGGCAATGGACGAGCTGCTCAACAAATTTATGGAGAACTCTTCCCAGGCAGACATGTACCAGACCACCATTTGTTTGCACATGTGCATCAAAATTTGTGTGATTATGGGTCATTTAGAGGTAGGAGTAGTGTGAACAGACTATGTTCGATGTGAACTCCTGCCATGGAAGAAAGTGTGTTGAATGCCATCCAGAATAATCCTACTACCAGCACATGTGCCGTTGCCTCTGCCTTAGGAGTGACTCGTTGCAGTGTACAGCATGTCTGGCACGACGATTCCTTACACCCCTTTCATCTCAAGATCATCCAGCATACCCCAAGATCATCCAGCATGTGTGGCTTTTGCACAGTGGTTTCTACAAGGAAGTGTTCAAGACTTAAATTTTCCAGCCTATGTTTTGTTCGTGGATGAGGCTTATTTCACTCGGGAAGGCTTATTCAATCAGCAAAATGCTCATGTGTGGGCTCATGACAACCCACACGGTGTGCGCCTGTGCAGCACAACATCGCTTCCCAATAAATGTGTGGGCAGGTATGGTCGGTGACTGCTTAGTCGGCCCATACCTGTTACCATCCTGCATGAACTCCGCTAAATATCAGCTCTTTCTTGAACAAGTTCTATCAGGGTTACTTGACGATGTTCCAGCAAATGTGAGACGCAACATTTGGTTTCAACATGACAGGGTGCCTGCCCATTATGGAAGGTGTGTTCATAACCATTTGAACAGGTGTTTTGGACATCGATGGATTGGACGTGGTGGACCCGTTGCCTGGTCCCCATGCTCACCTGATTTATCAAGCCTTGATTTCTTTCTGTGGGGGGGTGGGGCTAAAATCTATTGTGTATGAATCGCCTGTGGAGATGGAAATGGATCTCTTGGCAAGACTCGTCTGCGCTGATGCTATTTTTAAAAGAAACTCCAGGTGTGTTCGACCGTGTCCACCAATCCATGCTGTGTCGGTGTCATGCATGCATCGCATCTCGTGGTGGAACCTTCGAGCATCTGTTGTAACATCATGAAATGCATCCATCTCATACTCCATTGTTAATATTACTTCAAATAAATGTTTGCTACTAATTACTGTCTTGTGTCATATCTGCTTCTTGTGCCTCTGCTACTACTTTCCTGTGACGTTTCCGGTTATGGGTTCTTATGCGATTCACATTCCTTTAGATTTACCTACCTCCCCTAAACATTTGTACCAATATTTTTGAGACACCCTGTATATGGCAGGGCATTTTCATAATCACTTAACCTGAAATTGCACTGTTTAGTTTGACTCACGAGAAACTTTTCTTGTGAAATGTATAGCTGATTATTTTGATAAGGATGTAACTTGCTCATTCATATTCAGAATGAAATTTTGAGTATTAATTGCAGGTAATTTTCAAAGTTAAGTTGGTTTACCGTGTTCATGTGTGTTTGAGAGAATTTCATTTCATTTATTCATCTGTATTTAGTGCCTATTCCCTGCTATATTGTGGCAGTGATTTTTACACATAAATAACCTTGAAACATATTTCAATTTCTTGCTCCTTGAACCCCATTACCTAGTTATTACTCAGAACATGAACTTTTATTTAATGTATTTCTATAATCACTTGATTTAAAACATGAAAATTGAATTAGAAACAAATGATTTTCATTTAGGTGGCCAATTTGTGTGAATAGTGTGGTGTGGCATAATCAATAATACTTGTTCTGCAAATTTACCTTGCTGTTGTGGAATGTATTGTAAAATATTTTCTGTATGAAGCTAATTTATGTATTGTCTTATGACAGTATGTGACTCTTTTTACTGTTTGAATCATTTCTCATGTTATTACACATGCCAAAATTTTTTTCACTAATTTGAAATGAAAAGGGCATTGATTAAATCCCAAAATATAATTAATATTCGGTTGTTACATGTAAACCATGCATGATAGTACATCACCGGAAGATGTGAATTTCTCATCAGTAACTTTAAAATGCTTTGGCTCAAAGCAACATTACCCACATATTCCTAGGCCCTGTTTAGTCTCAATGGTGATCATTTCAACCAATGAAAGAACAAAGGAAATACAGAAATTTAAGAACACAAACTGCAGTAGAGGAAACGCACGATTATTACTTCACCAGATGCTGTTTATGGGGGTGTTTCTTGTATATATTTAGTTTTTGATAGAAATTTTCTATCATTAAGGTTGATGGAAAGTTACAAGTTCCACTTTCAAAATTTGATTGTGATGATCAAGAATTGATCAAACTAAAGTTTTGTAGCTTGGTCCGGGACTTCAGATAAGTTCATTTAGATTTTGATAAGTACAGTTCATAGCCATTATAGCAAATTCATATGTGATCAATGATTTCTGTGATCCTAAATGTCTGATGAAATTTTCATTCTACTACATTTGTAAAATTGCATTTACTTTGTGCTTCACAAATATCAAATACAGTTCCACACATCTTACCGAGTTCCAGTTCATATAAAAAGGAACTGAACATTATTTCATTTTTAAATGATTTTCATTTGTCCTTTTTATAACCACAGCAATATTTCAGCATTGATTAAATCCCCAAAAATGTTCAGTTGTTACATGAAAAGCATGATAGCACATCTCCTGAAAAGGTAAATTTCTAATGCATAAGTTTAGAATGCTTACGCTGTTTGCTACATCCTCATAGGCCCTATGTAGTCCCAATGGCTATCTCTTATTATTTATGTAACTATAGTCGGTAAATATAGTTGACTTCAGCAAATTTTATTTTCCTCAGTAAATATAGCAGAGCAAATTTTTCTGTGCATGCATTTCCAAAATTATTTTAGTTTCTTTATTCCATCAAGTTGTAGTAATCACAGTTTTACAGATTTAGATCCTTTGAGGACATCCGCCCTGTCCTTCAAGCTTTCAGAAATATGGGGACGATAGAGAAAGCGACCCCAGATAATCAGTGGGGCAGGCCCATGCCCCATCAGGCGAAGAGAGGAGTGACAAGGAGGTGAGGGGACGGAAAAATACCATCCCTCCCCCTACCGGGGGAGAGGGGGAAAAGATAGGACCGTGCAAGGGAGCATGGTTTGAAAGCCAAGATGGCCAGCAGCAAGCTCCAGTTGGTCTTCAGTGGTATTGGTGTTCCAATTTGGGATATCACTTGTGGGACCAGGTCCTGTCCAATTTAGTCAAGTCAGTTCTTGTCCTTTATTAAGTAGGTTCAGTTGTTATTCCTGGTTGCCATGTATAGGGTTCAGTTGTACTCCACTGCAGTGAGCACTCGTCTTGTGAAGAGCTCTTGGGTGTAGCAGGAGAAAGCCAGGTACTCTTGTTTTATATCCAATATGTTGTGCTCCCGTCCTCTAGAACAATATAGGATCTTTGTTATTAGGATGTTGCGGAGGTCGTTATAAAGCTGGCAATCATACATTCGATGTTGCCAGCTCTCCAGACCGCCGCAAACACAGGTTGGGTCCTCTTCAATTCCAAAAAGGAAAAGTTTGGCATTGATAGTGCCATGTCTGGTGAGAAGGTATGCTGCATTGAGTCCAGGCCGACATCAGGTATAAACTTTCTGGTTATCTCCCCTCTATGGGAGTTTGTCCATCTCTCTTGCCACACCAGCAGATGAGTGTAGAGCCTCTTTTCAGCGGTGCGGTTAATTGCTGGGTCAGTTGTAGGCCTGAGACAAGTAGAGATGCCCTTTGTCAGGTGGTAAAGTAATCCTTCGCCAACAATCTCCAGGTCAAGGGGAGAACTCCGGTCAGGACCTGTAAAGCGTGGGTGCTCACCGTGCTGCAGGCACGAGAAGTAAATAGTACAATCGATCTTTGGGTTGAGTCTACGTCGGTTGACTGGTAGTAGTCTTGTGATACTATACGCCAGAGGCATATGTGATGATAGGTATGAATATGGCTTTGTAGAAGATATGTAGCGTATGCTGGCTAAGCCCCAGTCCCTTCGATACCCTAGCAATGAGGGCAGCATGTTTCCTAATCTTGGTTCGGATGTTTTGTAGGTGGTCTTTGAAGGATAGGTTGTGGTCTAGGATGACCCCTAGATACTTGAGTTGTTTGGGGAATTTTATTGTCATCTGGTTTATCTTAATTTGAGGAGGCCGTCGTATGTCCAAGTTCCCTTTCAGCAAGGCTGAATTGTTTATTTTTCTGGTGATATTCTCAGGTGATTCTGTTTTGCCCAGTTCTGCAGTAGCTCCAAGGCCAGGTTCGCAAATCTTCCAGTTTTGCCCTTGAGTTTGCCGAGACAGAGAATGAGGTCATCGGCAAATGCTTGAGCATCCACTTCTCTGAGGTCCGAGACGAAGCTGTCCAAGACATTCCATAGGAATGGTCCCGGGACCGAACCCTGGTGGGGTTCGGTTCAGCCCCAGTGGATGCTTCTAGAGAGGGTCTGATAGGGCGCATTCACTACTACTACGAATCTGTTGGATAGGTAGTTCTGTAAGGTCTGATAGAGGTTGCTGGGAAGGTTTGCCGCTCTAAGTCTGGCCAGGATGCTCAGCCACCAAAGTGTCGAACGCCCCAGTGAAGTCCACAGAGATTAAGAAGTATTTTCTGTTGCAGTTCTCCACTTTCCCCAGGAGGTGCTGGTGGGCATCTATGGCAGAATGACCCTGTTGAAAGCCAAACTGGTTGAGTGTTGTTAGTCCTGCAGTGTTGTAGTGATGTTGGAGACGAGCATGTAATAGGCGCTCGAAGAGCTTGCTGACCACGGAGATCAAAACTATAGGCCTGTAAGAGTCTGGGAGGATATGCAACTTGGAAGGATTTTTTAGGATAAGTTTGACATTGGCAACCTTCCAAGATGTTGGAAAGGCTCCTGCCTGGAGGCATTTGTAAAGATTTAGCATCAGGTCAGGGGCATGTTCCACTGTCTTTCTAACAATTTCTGGTTCTAGTAGATTCTTGTAGCCAATTTCGAAAAACTCAATAGATGCCATGCATATTTTCAGGTAGGTTAATGGATATATTTTTTTGCAGTTCTCATTCTGGGTGGGCCTACATTACAAAAATATGTTCCATCGGTAACTTTAAAACTGCTGGCTGAAAACACGTTACAGCTGCCAGTCCATTAATCTGATTCTCAATTACAGATTAGCAGGGGAGAAAAACAACTGAAGACCTCTTTAGACTAATGTTCAAAGTAGCTATTAACTGGCTGGGTCTGCAAAGATGTTTTGGTTGTAAAACTCCAGAAATCTTATTTTTCTGATGACTGCTTGCTCTTAGCCTGACGTTAGCTGAGAAAAAGGGGCCAAGATTAATGCCCCATCGAAAAGTACCAATAACTTGACTCCATCACCAACAACAACAAAGTGGTTTATATATACTGAGTGATCATTGAATTATGACCACCCCTATGAAAACAATGCAACCCGTTGATCACATGAGGTACGAGAGTGCACGGTTAGTCGGTGATTCAGTAGGAAGTTAAATTCTGGGCATGATGAGAAGGATTTATCAGACTGATAAATGACAAGATTGCGGTTGCTCGAGTTGGTGCCTCGATTTCCCAAGCAGTTGAACTGGTGGGGTGTTGAAAAGCCGCCAGAGTTTACCTTGGCTGATGTCAAAATGGTCAAACAACAACCCGACAGCAAAGCTGCAAAGGTGAGTGAAAGGTTGATGTTAGAGATGACCGCCGAGTCTGAAGAGTTGACTACTCAATATAACAGGGGCCGACCCGGAACAATATCTGGCAAGACCATGCATCTCACATAGCATGTAGGGGGTATACCAGCTGATTATCCCTATGACATCCTCTCCTATTCAAAGTTCATTAGCATAAGAGACTTGCCTGTGCAAAGAGCATGGAAGTTGGGTGTTGGAAGACTGGAAGAAGGTGTGCTGGTCGGATGATTCATGTCATTTACTCCACACTGGATGGTCGTGTACGGATTTGGTGTCAACAACATGCGGCTCTTGGTCCGTCATGCATGGTATAAAAGTGGAGGCAGTTTTATGATCAGTATGTTTCACTGGCAGGAACTTGCACCCCTGGTGCATGTGGAAAAATGTATCAGTGGTCTCCGTTGTCGCCAACTGCTTCCAGACTACACCCCGTTGTTACGCTTTTTCCCGAATGGTGATGGTGTCTACCAAGATAACAATGCGCCAAGCAGTTGGGCAATTATGCAGGAATGGTTTGAGGAACACCGTTCTGAATTCTGGCAATCATACACAAGTTAGGATTCTCGGGAAAAAGAATAAGTAGAAGTCTTCAGCAACTAGAAGAGAACCACCTGAAGAATAGTATCCCTGCTAGAAAAATTCCTGTAGCTCTGACAAGATGCCATGAGCTACTCTTGTAGCCTATCTGCACTGCTCAGAGAACTTCATATCTGCCTGAACAATTACCCCAGGTCCTTTTCATTCTCTACCACTGTCAGTGTAGTACCACAGTTGATACGTTGCTCTGGGGTTGCTGTTTCCCATATGTACTACTTTATATTGGTCAACGTTAAACTTAATTTGCCAGATCTCAGCCTACCTGCTCAACCTTTCCAGATCCTGTTGCAGCAGCATAGTGACAGTAGTGTCCTTGACAACCCTGCCAACATTTGTATCGTCCGCAAACTTGGACTTAAGCTTGATACACCATCATTAATATCATTTATAAATACAGAAAACAATAATGGGCCCAACACTAAACCCTGAGGGACTCCAATAATAACATTAGTGCATGATGAGCAGTGTCCATTGATTACCACTCTGCGTTTTCTTCCCCTCACCACCCCCTTTATCAGGCGCCTCCGTAGCCAGGTGGGAAGGAGCAGCAGTACGTGGTACATGCTTCTTGATTAGACCGGGGTTTGAGCCCGTCACCACCAAATACAGAGGATGCAGAAAGGTCAAGAAATGACCACTCCATATCCCGGAGCAATATGGCCTTAGTTGCTAATGCTCCTAAAAAACAAATAACAAACAAACAAACACCCCTTTATCCATAGCAGCAATTTGCCTCCAATGCCACACTGCTCCAATTTGTGCAGCAGTCTTCTATGTACAACAGTATCAAAAGCCCTTCTAAGATCCAAGTATATAATATCAAAGTTATTCCCTGCATCCAGTTCTTTTGTGACTGCATCATAGTATCCAGTCAAATTGGTCAGGCAAGACTTCCCGTTAACAAAACCATGCTGTGTCTGAGCAATAACTCAAGTCTTGTCTAGATGATCCTGCAGTGCTTCTTTAACCAGTGCCTCCATTAATTTTCCTGGAACAGAAGTTAACCTCAGAGGTCTATAATTACTTGTGTCGACCTTTGTGAATTTGGGTCACATTTGCACATCTCCAGTCTGTGGGTTCTCTTATAATTATGGCTAAGGGTTTGCTTACTTCCCTTGCTGTCTCATTTAATGTAACTGGATAGGTCCCTTCCGCCCCAGATGCCTTTCTTGTGTTTAACTTCAACATTTTCTCCTCCACTTTACTCTCAGTTATTACAAGATTCTCTAGCTTACTGCTGGAGTTAAATACACCTCTGGCATTCCCTTCCCTGAATTACTCCTCAGGTGTGAATATAGATGCAAAATATTCATTTGGTTTGTTAGCTACCTGAGCAGGATCGTCAACAGTTGACCCATCGATATCAAGTGGACCAATCTGATTCATCCCCTTCCTTCTAGAGTTTACATAAGTAAAGAACTCTTTGCTGTTTTTCTTTGCATCCGATGTATCACAAAAATTAATTTTTGTGATACATCGGAGAATATGGCGTTTTCTTGTAGCTGTTGCACCAAATATTCCCAGGGACTCATATCTGGTGAATATGGGCTTGGCACACCCAGGGTTCTGAGCTGGATATCACATTCTTCTCTTGGTGATTCCCTTCTACTCTCTCTCTCTCTCTCTCTCTCTCTCTCTCTCTGGGTAACTCGTAAATTTTTTTTTTTTGGCTTGTGCAGCATAAGCCTCAGGCTTCCTTGCACCATGTAGCTAATTATAATAATAAAATTCAACCCTTTAGCAGTATGACGTCTCTTCGTCAGCAATTTGTGGTAATTGTAGCGCCACAGTGCCGAATTGAACAGGACGCGTAACGGGTGGGTAAAATCTTTTGCTCCCAAGATACCTAAAAGTGGAGAATATAAATGTCGAGAAACTTAAACTTAGACACATATAACATGGAATAGAAAAGACAATGCTCTAACTCTCCAGTTATGTTTTCTCCCTACGATAAAAGAGCGATTATGGGGGGAAGGACATTTAAATTCATACGTGCTGAGCTAATATTTTGCAGCTATGGTTGAAGTTATATGCTTTCTGTCTATCTCGAAGTCATTAATAAAAGAATTACAATTTTTGGGATACATCATGGAAAAGATGACATTTTCATGTGTCCATTGCACCAACATTCAAACCTTTACCAGTATGATGCCTCTTTGCCAGCACATTCTGGAAGACCCAGGAACAGTGGCGGATCCAGAAAAAAAATGATAGGAGAGGCACCATTTCGTGGACTGGAATGGCGATCACATCAGCATCCGTGTAGCCAACTGTAGTCAGTTGAAAATAACTGCTCCACAATGCAAATATCGATAAAATCCTCTGTTAACAATGAAGGAAAAAATATATTTTTGAAAGGAATTTATGGTAAGTGTAATGATCTTAATGCCGAATTTAACAGGAGTGACGGCTGGGTAATTTCTTTTACTCACAAGAAATGTGGAGAATATAAAAGTCGAGAAAATTAGAAATTTATGCGTGCTTTTAACTTTACTCTCTTACCTTACCTTACCTGAAATGGAATAGACATGCTCTAACTCTCCACTTGTGCTTTTTCTCCCAACAAGAAAAGAGCGATTATAAGACAACAAAATTAACTTTACGAATAATGAGTGAATGCTTGCAACAATGGTTGAATGTGTATACTTTCTGTCTATCTGAAAGACAGTAACAACGATAATGTTTATTATCAATTGTTTTGTTATAATGAGTACCAGTTTTCGAGTATTACTGCTGAACATCATCTGAATGATATGTATACCTTCTACTCATGCTCACATTTATATGCGTTTTAATGTTATTTTTGCAGATTACGAATGTGAGAAATCAGGTTGCCAGATTCCTGTCTCTGTATCAGGGTGCCATAACACCGCCTTTATCTGCTAATGAGACAGTTCTCTTTTTCTGTGGATGCGAGATTAAAGTCGACTGATTTGGAAATATTTTTACGACTCCATACTTCACAGATTTACCCATTGGGTGTCTGGAAATATCGACTGTGCAGGTAATTCACTCCAATATGGTGGTTACTTCGAATCGGAATTCATTTGCCTGGAATTTTATTTCAACCATCATTTGAAAATGTGTTAAAAAGTTTGGCACATCGCATTTTATTAAAAAAATACGAAAACCAGTGAAACAACATACAAAATTATAATCGATTTGTGCTTCTCTAACATGCTGCAGTTAGAAGCATGTCATGAATTTATAGACCTCTTTTAGCGCAGCGACTGCAATCTTGTGTTATCATAGTTTAGATTTTGCATTCATCACAAAAATAATCAATTTGAACTCTATTTCCAATTCTTCTAATGCTACCCCATGTCTTCTGCAAAGTACATTTATCGGACAACGTATATCTGAATGAATGGTGTTGGCTCACATCTGGTGAGTATGGGCTTGGCACACCCAGGGTCTTGAGCTAGATATCATCATTCTTCCCTTTCTTGGTGATTCCCTTTCTCTCTCTCTCTCTCTCTCTCTCTCTCTCTCTCTCTCTCTCTCTCTCTCTCTCTCTCTCACTGGGTAATTCAGAAATTTTTTTTTGTCTGGTGCAGCATAAGCCTCAGGCTTCCTTGTACCATATGGCTAATAATAATAATAAATGAACAAATTAGTGATGGATTTTGAAAATTCTTTCTGAATACATTTTGCAGTAACAAAATCCTACGCTCGACTCTAACAATATCCAGGCTACTGCATACAAATTTTTGCCAAGCAGTCAGTTTCTTAGAAAAATCCTACAATCTTGGATTTTTGCATTCTAATCGAATCGATTTTTCAAGTCTTAAGCCGGAAATATCGACTAAATACAATTCATAATCGGCGATATTTCGATAGCAGAAAGAGAACAAAATAAAAAAAATTTCAAATCTCGATATTGGCTCTTCCCCCCAGTTGGAATACGTCTTTATCTACCTATGTACCTAATAGACATTTCCTTAACCTTCCTTCAGTTAAAAAGAAAGTGTGTAATTACCTCAGAGGCTGACCTCTGGTGAGTGTGGGCGTGGCAGGGGCTGACCTCTGGTGAGTATTGGCTTGGCACACCCAGGTCCTAAGCTGGATATTACCATTCTTCTTTTTCTTGGTAATTCCCTTCTGCTTCTCTCTCTCTATCAGAGTAATTCCAAAAATTTCTTTTTTTGACTGGTGCAGCATAACTCTGAGGCTTCCTTGCACCACATGGCTAATAAGAATAATAATGATAATCCTTTGATAACTAATTTTTTTGTTGAATTCTGGGTAAATGCATCCTTTTACTCCCCTGATTTTCATGAACGAAATTCTTTTAGGGTAGCACACTCCCAAGACATTTCTTTGCTGACCAATTTGATAAAGATTCAGTTTCATCAGCTGATTTACTATATTCCAGCCCACAGAATTTTAACCATAAAGCAGATTAATAAAATCGGTTTTATCAACTTTTCACTATCAAATATTACAGAGAGCAGTTGATGAAAATGTAATATGAGGCCCTGAGCTACTGCTTAGGGCCTCATACTACATTTTTGAGAGCATAAAAACCTTCTACTGTGTATGAATGAATTTCTGAGTTAGTATCGTTTTGATGTGAGTAACGAAAAGTTTTAAATATTTCTGATGTAAACAAATATTATTAATCGTATGAACTTGTATGTATTCACCTATAAAAATTTTCTGCAGTGCATGAATGAAATTTATGAGTTATTTTATGTGAGTAATGAAAAGTTTTAATAATTTCTGATATAAACAAATATTAAGTATGAATTTTATGAGTTTGTTTTATGTGAGTAATGAACATTCAATTATTTCTGATGGAAACGAATGCTATAGTCAACTTGTATTTATTCACCCAATGAACACCTCCACTTTTGTGGTAGTTTAGTACCAGGGTCAGATTTACACATAAGCTACAGCTTATGGCCTCATATTACAAGGGGCCTTGCTCCACCTTAAAAATTCTTTTTCAATATTGTCATAGTGACCCGGTGAAGGACCTCATACTTGTAGGTTAGAGCCACAGCAAGTTTAAATCCGGCTCTGCTTAGTATCTTTATAAACAACTATCTGCACTTGTAAACATAAATATGGTTTTTGAATAAAATTTCTATGTATGAATTTCTGTTTTAGTATTTTTTTTTTTTTTCTAATTTCGGTTGTAGCCGTTAGATGGGAGCAGCTACTGGATCGCTAGCAGTAGTGAGAAAAAAATATTTACCATTTTAATTGGGTTCCTATTATTTGAAAATAAAGTGAGCGTACTGATCTGTTATTAATTGTTTATTGCAGATAATGCAAAGAAAAAACATGTCTTGGTATATATTTAAGGCCATCTTTAAGAGATGCATACATGGTCTTTAATTGAGAAATAGTTTGTTACAGACAACATTAAGAAAACATGCATCCAATAAAGCAGTGTGCACTCCAAAACGAGGCGATTTTGCTAGGAAGTAATAAGTGGTGTGCATCAAAACTAAAATTTTTAATACGTAAAACAGATCACTTATCACTTCAAAAGCACTGCAGAACTCACTTTCATCTCAGGAGGTGGAGAATGAAAGTGAGAATAGTAATTCTTCATCTACTTCAGTGCAGCTGCAGAGGGAGAAGACTTCTGTTCTGAACTCTGACTCTTTGCAAAAGGAGAAAATCTCCAAGTCTAAACGGATGAAAAACCCTAAGGCTGTTGTCACAAGATGTGACCAGGGTTCTTCTCAGGGTGGAAAGTTCTCTAGGCTAGGGGAAACCGCCGAATCACATGTATATAAGGAAGGTAAAATTAAGACAGACAGTTCAGCAAAAGTCATTATTGGAACCGCAAATAGTTCACAGTCCAGTGTGACTCAACATACTTCTTATTGGAGGGAATTAATCTAGTTGGGTCTATTGATGTAGCAATTGCGCATTCTGCTCTAACAAAAATTAAGAAAGAATTGGGAGATTATATGTCAGCAGAATCGGGTAAGGACGAAAACTGCGTTAAACTTTATTCACGGCCTTTGGGCTGACATGGAAGCCCTTACGACCTCTTTGATAATAGATAATGAGAGGCTGAAAACAATGAAAAGAAATGCAAATACGTGTGGAGCTAATAGAACAATTTAGAAGGCAGCAGCCCGCTGTCAAGACTTTTGCAGATGTGGTGAAGGACAATAAGGTTGCATCTAGCCCTGTGCGAGGTCATTCTTTTTTTCCCTTTGGGAATCAAGATCCTGACAATGAGATTACGACAGTTCAGTAGTTACCAATACTGAACCCAGTAAAATGGCTGGGCGATCCAAACAATATTTTGATTTTAAGATCAACACCTGATTCAGACCTGGCTTCTAGTCAGGCTATCACAAATACGCTTAAAAAGACTACAAAGAAATGAAGGTCAAGAATATTAGGCTTTTAAGAAATAAAGGTCTCCTGGTCGAGACTACAAATTCGGATGATGCCACCAGGATTAGAAATATCCCTGCTCTAATTGAGGCGGGTATTTCTATTGAGAAGCCAAAACTTAATAACCCAACCTTGCTTATTTATGGGGTTTCAAAGGAACACACTAAAGAGGAAATCCTTGAGGACTTATTTAATAAAAACCTCAAGGATTTTAACTTTACCCAAGAGGAGGTCAATCAAGAAACTAATTTTAGATTTAAATCAAATACAGGGAACAAAACAACCAATTGGGTTATTGGGTTTAGTCCTAGGATCATTAGTTGCCTTCAGCAGAGTGACTGCATATATATTGGATATTATTCCCACAGATTTCGGCGATTTACAGTTGTTACTAAATGTTTTAGTTGCCTAGGTTATGGGCATTCAGCTCAGTTCTGTAACCATAAAACTGTCCATGTGAGCCTTGTGTCAACAATCGGCACATCTTTGCTAAGTGTCCACATAAGGAGGAGGACCCAAAATGTATTAATTGCAAACGCAAAAATCGAGATTTTAATCACTCAATTAGAGATGGAAGGTGTCCGAAGTTAGGAAAGCAATTGAAATTGCAAATACGCCTACCTAAATGGATAGTTTAGCCTCTACGACAACAGTAAACAGTGAAATACCTGCCTTTGGCATGATTAGAATTATACAAATAAACGGACAAAGGTCAAGACTTGCAGCCAATGAAATCAGAATGGCGGTTGCAGATTATAACTTTGACATTGTCTGGATACAAGAGCCTTTTTACTTATCCCAGATCGGAGGAACTAAATATAAAATTACGGGCTATCCCATCTCCATCAGAATTGTTGCATCATCTGAGACAATTCCTAAATCAGCTATTTTGATCTTTAACAATGATCTAGTTATTACTTCTATTTCGGGAGAATGTTCTTCAAATGTTACCTGAATTCTGGTTTCATCAAATGTGATCTCGTTTTATCTAGTTTCATTATACTGTCCCCCTTCTTAAGATGTTCATTTTTCTCTTTACATCCTGGACAGAATTTGTACTAGGTTTGCAGATAAGAACTTGGTTTACAGCAGATTTAAATGCGAAATCCATTTTATGGAACAGTGGCACTACCGATTTTTAGGGGAGAGCTTTTTGTGGACCTCATACTCAGTTATAATCTCTGTGTGCAGAATATTGGTGATAAACCCTTTACTTTCTCTACAATCAATGGGGAATCGAATAGTGATGTGACACCTCTTACAGGATGGTTGATGGAATCGAGGATTGGGATGTATGGCCAGAAATGATAAACAGTGATCACAGAGCCATAACGTTCAATGTCAGTACGAGCACTACTGATCCGGTTCCTCTTGTAAATGACCTGAGATGCTTTAGCATGAACAAGATTAACTGGTGAAAATTCAATGATTACTTGCAGAGCGTATTCAGTGGCGATGACGCAGAGGCTTTGAACAATCTCACAGCAATAGAATATGTCAATCACGTGCATTAAGATATCTTACAACTCTGTGCCTGTAGGATAGTTTCTCAATATGTAGGATATGTGCCTGTAGGATAGTTTCTCAATATGTAGGATATGTGCCTGTCAGAAAGTTCCTCAACCAACAGCCGGACATAACAATCACCCTGTGCACATCGTACCAGTGCCCGTCGTGGGATTCTATGCCCTGTCAAGGAGAAATATAATAATAATAAGCCGTCCCTGAATTTTGTTATTATTAATAGCCACATGGTGCAAGGAAGCCCAAAGCTTATGCTGCACCAGCCAAAAAATATAAATAAATAAATTCCCGAGTTACCCTGAGAGAGAGAGAGAGAGTCAAAAGTAGAAGGAAATCACCAAGAAATAGAAGAATGGTGATATCCAGCTCAGGACCCTGGGTGTGCCAAGCCCATACTCACCAGATGTGAGTCCCTGAGGTTAAATAATTATAATCGTATCACTGTAAACCTTGGCTTCTAGTGTAGTTATATTCGCATAACGGCAGTGAGGAGGAAGAGAGTCGAGAGAAAGAAGTATGCATGTTTTATTTTTTTCGATTTTAATAAATCTGGAGTTTCTGATGTTTTTTTTTTTAACTCTTTCTGGTATCAGTTCATAGTTACGAGCACAGAGCAGTAAGATATGTTAGAAATGATTATTACAGTACAGTACGTGGATTGTTTTTGAAGGGTTATATTGCTAGAATTTCTATTGTGGTATAAATTTTATTCTTGAAATAATACTGTGTAGAAAGTAAAGAGAATAATTAGGTGAGAATTATTTGTGATTTTTTCTAAATATTTGCTTAATTTCTTTTAGCTGTGTTCGTTATCTGTGGTTTACACCCTAATTTTATAGAGCAAACATTAGAAAGATTGCAAGTGTAATGAAAAACATTAATAGAGCAGTTCGATGGACTGTTGTAGACAATTTCAATCAGTTATTGCCTCATTTTTGAAAAAGAGCTAGCTATTACTGTAAAAGGTGATAACGTGCATCTAAGTATTAGTTCACAGCTTTATCACTACCTGTTCACGAAGTCAAAGTGTTCGACACATCTTGTAACTTTTATTTAAAATTTTTCACATTATAATCTTTACAATCTGGTGCCCCTTCCAATCGATCCTTGCGAGTAACAGTAATTGTCAAGCCTAACGCTTTCTACTAGTCGCTTTTCATTTAGCGTTAGAGTGAATTAATTGTCACCCCGCTGTTTTAAAATCGGCAACTCGTTTTCCGATTTTAAAACATCTGCGGATTGGAGGGGAATAAACACTAATTAAAACCGTACTGCAAGAGGTCTCCCATATTGATACCCACAAGGGGTACCAGATTGTAAAGACTACAGTGACAATGATATGTGTTTCTGGACAGTCGATAAAAACCCAAAGATGAGTGATGTAAGTAATAGAATGAAGAGAAAGAGTAAAGAGGTATAGAAGGAGAGAGGGGGAGTTCACAGACTAATTGATTAACAGCAGCCACAGGCAGAGGTTAAAGTGATTCTTGCACTGCTTCTATTGGAATGAGCAGCCGCAGCAGCCTGGAATCTTCCAATGCACTGTCTACCCAGGCCGTGGGTAGACAGTGCAATGTTGAGTCAGTTTGGTGTGACATAAGCACTGGGAAAGCAAAAATGATGCTAGGAGTGTGTTATAGGCCTAATGACCCTGACTACTACAATGAACAACTGTACAGTGAAATAGAGTGGCCCAGTAAATCAGAATTTCTTATAATGGGGGATTTTAACTTCCCAGATATTGACTGAAACTTGTGGTTTGGTCACTCACCAAATATCGACCATATTTCCTCTGGCCATACATTCTGTCAACAAACATTTAAATTTAATGTTGACAGTTTCACTTCTTTGAGCGATAAAGCTATGATTCTGATATCCACAATTGAAAAAATGTTTCCATGCTTTCATCACTTCAATAGATTCAGAATCAATTTTTTTCAAAATCCATTGCAACAATTTTCTGATGTCATGAGTTTTAAAGGTAGATATAATACTTTGATCTAATGGCTGAATTAAAGAAGTTGCACTAAGTGGTAGAAACATTACTTTAATGTTTGGATGACTTAAATCTTTTGGATGGCCTGGCGCATTAACCAATAGTAATAAAACTTTGAAATCTAGATTTTTCTGCTTTAAATAGTTTTCCACAGCTGGCACAAAACAATTTAGAAACCATTCTTTAAATAAATCAGCAGTTACCTAAATTATGACTAAGTTCCTTGGCATAATTTAGGGCTGGAATTTAATTCACAACAAAGAAATTATTCCAGTGTGGTTCTTAAGAACAAAGTTTAGTAATACATACCTGGAAATATTTATAAACAATCAAATAAAAACCAGATACCCTTACAAAAACTTTAAAAGTCACGAACTGCATGACTGAAGGTCACAATTTTTTATGGTGTCAAAACAAGCACAAGTTCAATAGCACAGAACCAAACAAGGGGATTTCCCAGGTTTTTTTTTTTTTTTTTTTTTTGCGTAATGACTAGCAAGTCAACAGTGGGGATTCACAAGAAAGAATGGAAATGTTGAAAAATTACATCCAACAGAATAGCAGGATTTTCCCTGCACAAAAGCTCAAAAATACTGTGTTATGCGAGGTTTACCGCAATTCTCTAACCGTGTTAGAGCAAAACCGTGTATATAAGTACCATATTGTGCGGGGATTTCTACAATTTATCAATTGTATTAGAGCAGAACTGTGTTTTAGAAGTACCATGTTATACAGGGGTTGTCTGTACTTAGATGTTAGGAGAGCTTTTGATACTATTGCACATGGAAGACTACTGTACAAATTGGAGAAGTGTGGCATTAAGGGCAAATTGCTGTTATGGATAAAGAGATAGTTGAGTGGGAGAAGATAGAGAGTGGTAATCAACGGACACTGCTCTTCATGGACTAATGTTATTAGTGGAGTCCCCCAGGTTCAATTTTGGGTCCATTGTTGTTTTCTGTATTTATTAATGATATTGATGAAGGCATATATCAGGCTTAATGTCCAAGTTTGCAGATGATATGAAGGTTGGCAGGGTTGTTAATGACACTAACGACAATATGTTACTGCAAGAGGATCTAGAAAAGTTGAGCAGATGATCTGAGAGGTGGCAACTGAAGTTTAACATTGACAAATGTAAAGTACTATATATGGGTAGCAGTAACTCCAGAGTAATGTATCAACTGTGTTGTACTACACTCAGGGTGGTGGAGAATACCTAGGGGTAATTATGCAGTCAGATATATAGTTTTCTGAGCAGTGCAGACAGTCTGCAAGAGTAACTCATGGTGTCTTGTCAATGATATACAGCAATTTTTTGAGCAGGGATAAGAATGTGATGATCCCCTTGTATAAGGCAAAGGTCAGGCCACAACTTGAGTACTATATACAGGTCTGGATGCCTCATTTTAGAAAGGGTGTAGAGCTGCTGGAATGAGTTCAGAGAAGGGCAACAAGATTAATGAATGGAAAAAATGGTTGCTCTTAGGAAGAAAGGCTTAAGTTCTGAAAATTACAATGTCTGGAGACTAGGCACCTACAAGGTGATCTGATTGAGGTGTATAAGGTCTTGAATAGGTTGAGCAAGTTCAATGTTGATGGGATCCTTTTTCTTGCTCAGATTAATCACCTGAGGGGACATAAATTCAAATTGAAGAAAGACAATTTTAGAATAGATGTGTGGAAATTTGCCTTTAGCCAGTGGCCGGTTGATTGCCAGAACATTGCTTGCAACATTCAAGGCAGAACTGTACAAACATTTGGAGTGACCGGATGGGTGAAATAGGAAAGTTTTTTTTTTTTTTTTTGCAGATGCTGTATAAGCTTCCTTTATTGCATCATATGCCTCTACTAATGCCAACTCATTATGTGAAGGCAATCACAATATGGAATACAATTAAATCGATGCCATTGCAACTACTTCTGAATTCATTATGAACAAAAAATGGTGTATTGACACTGACCATTCATTAGTTAATTTCATAATGTAAAACCCTTAAAATAATAGTGGATTATTATTTTTTATTTTTTTAAAAGTCTTAATGAATTGTCTGTTGAGTTTATTTCATTCAAAGTAATACTTTTCAGAAATAAATGTGGTCTCAAAAGCTTTTTTTTTTTTTTTTATCTGGTGAAACCTTTAAAACAATAGTATATTATTTTGGTTAAAGTTTCAATAGAGACAGCTTTCTTTTCCAGGTATTCTTAATGATTTTTAATTAAAGTTTGAAAGTAATATTCTGGTTAATTAATCCAACATGTTATTCTGAAAAAAAAAAAAAAAACAAGAGTTTTTAATAATCAGTCATACGTTGAAAACTATTTACAAAGGAATCATAATTCTTATAAATTGTTCATACAGATGTATTAGTTAATTTCATAATGTAAAACCCTTAAATAGTTCACAATTCATTAAAGCAGTATAAAGGTGACCAGTGTATGTTCAAAAGTCAGTCTTATTTTACCTATCAGAAAGAGAACATGTTAAAAGATTATTGAACCCTGCTTAGTAGGCGGTTTTGCTAGGTGTTTATGCATGTATTATAGTAATATATTTAATTAACTAAACATGTGAAAGAAAGGTTATCAGGCCATCCTGCCTATGTAAGCCATAATGAAGCAATTTTAGCATTAGTAGAGGCATTTGATGCAAGAAAGCAAGCTTATGCAGCATCAGCCAAAAAAATAAAAAAAAATAAAAAAATAAATAACCACTTCCACTTCACCCCTCTGTTCGTTCGAAATACCTGTCCAGCTGAGCCTTAAACTTATTTAGGCTATCAACTTCCACGACAAGGGATGGAAGTCTATTCCACCAACCAACCACCCGCTGGCTAAAGGCAAATTTCCTCACGTCTATCCTACATCTGTCTTTTCTCAATTTGAATTTATGCCCTCTCAGGTGATTATTCTGAGCAAGAGGAAGAATCCCATCAGCATTGAGCATGCTCAAACCATTCAAGGCTTTATACACCTCTATTTTCCTTGTGACAATGAAGGTTCTCAGCTTCACCATATGATTAGCCAACATGTGAAGTTGTACCAAAGCAAACAGATGTTATTTTTTTTTCTTGATTTCACAGACTGTTTTTTATGATATGCTTGAGTAAGACCATAAGTAAAAAAAAAAAATCAAAGTAGTAAAATATTTCAAATATTTTTAAAGAGAACCATTCAATATTAATAGTGATCAAGGAAAGGAATTTACTCTTCAACAAGTGCATGCATTAGTCACACCCAAAATCATTTATTTTTACATTACTAGAAGTGAAAAGAACTGGTCACAGATTAATAGGAAATCTTCAGATCTTATCACAGCACTAAAGAATGTTCTGTTTTGTATTTAAGTACTTCTCTGGGTTCCTGCCATTAAAAATTTGCACATCTTTCTATGCAAGTTGAATTACAAGAAGATCAAGGAAAGGAATTTATTTTGAGCAAATATTTGTAAAAAATACCTACACATCTATCATAGTAAGGTCATAAATTAACTATTATATATAGATGGAGTTACCTTGATGAATTTAACTACATTTATAAATAATAGTTAATTTATGAACATGCAGAAACCTATGGTTTAATTAACAGTGAAAGTTCAAAGTCCAATAAGATAATTATTTGACATTAATTGCATTTAACTATATATTATTTTATGTTAGCATAATTCATTCTTTTCACTTTTCAGAATCAAGGAGAAGAAACTGTTTTCAAGTCAACAAATTGAGTTAAACAGCAAGAATAGAAAAAGTGTTGCATTGTGTTTTAAATATTGATAAGAAAAATACTTACTTAATTGAAAGTGAATAATTGACAGTTTCAGTAAGAACTGTCATGATATGGTATTTACAGATTAAATTGTCCTTGAAGATATCTTGATAGACTATAAAGCTCCATATTTATTAAAAGCCAAGTAATATAAAATAATTATGTTACAAATTCTGGATCAACAGAATTCTGTTAAATGCGTAGGCAGTTTGAAAGATGAAAAAAATTCAGAGAATTTTAACATTTCCATAGATACTGAAATGGGAATTAAAGTTGACAATGTCAAAAATATGAAACAAGAACACAGAAAGAAAGCATTGACTAATCCATGTCATGAAACTATTCATACTCAGGAAAAAAGCTTTTCTTGTGAAATGTGTGGTAAGTCATTTTCACTTTCATGGAATCTGAAAATACATTCATTACTTCATACTCAGGGGAAGCCATTTGCTTGTGAAATATGTGGCAAGGCAATTTCACGATCAAGTTACCTGAAAACCCATATGTTAATTCACACCAGAGAAAAGCCATTTTCTTGTGCAATATGTGCTAAGGAATTTTCACAGTCAAGCCATTTAAAAACACACTTGTTAATTCATACCAAAGAGAAGCCATTTACTTGTGAAATATGTGCAAAGGCATTTTCAACGTCATCTAGTCTAAAAGCACATCTGTTAGTTCATACTCAGGAGAAGCCATTTTCTTGTGAAATATGTAGCAAGGCATTTTCACAATCAGGTTCCCTGAAAACCCATTTGTTAGTCCATACTCAGGAGAAACCATTTTCTTGTACAATATGTGGCAAGGCATTTTCACTATCAAACAAATTAAAAACACACCTGTTAATTCATACCAAAGAGAAGCCATTTTCTTGTGAAATATGTGGCAAGGTATTTTCACGATCAAGTTATCTGAAGACCCATTTGTTCGTTCATACCCAAGAAAAGCCATTTTCTTGTGAAATATGTGGCAAGGCATTTTCACAATCACGTTACCTTAAAACTCATTGTCTAGTTCATACTCAAAAGCCATTTTCTTGTGAAATATGTGGCAAGGCATTTTCACAATCACGTTACCTTAAAACTCATTGTCTAGTTCATACTCAGAAGCCATTTTCTTGAGAAAAACATGGGAGAGCATTTTCACAATCAAGTAATCTCAAAATGCAACTTTTAGTTCCTGTTTAAAAAGAAGAGGGAAGTCATTTTATTGTGAAATATATAGCAGAGCAATTTCAGTCACTTCAAACCTTCAAAGGCACCAGTATGTTCGTGACTCAGGAGAAACTGTTCTTGTGAAATGTATAGCTGGTTATTTTGACAGGGAAGTAACTTAAAAAGACTCGCTGGATGATACTCACAATGAAATATTTTCTTGAGAAATATTGTTACTAGGCAATTTCATAGTTAAGTGTATGTGAAGAAGTGCTTATTTATTCATCCATATTAGCACCCATTCTCTGCTATAATATGGGAATGCATGTTTAGAAGTAGATAATCTTAAAGCATATTTCAGTCTCTTATTCTTGAACTCACCTAATTTATTACCCATTACATTACCATTTATTTTGTTGTGTTTCTATAATCAGTTGATTTAAAACAAAAAAATTGCTTTAATTCAGAAAACAGCAACTTTGTCTGGATAGTGTATTGTCACATAGTCAATAACAGTTGTTCTGAAAATTAACCATTCTATTTTAGAATGTAATGCAAAAAGGTTTTCTGTATGAAGCAAATTTACAATTTCTGTATTGTTTTCTCACAATGTGACCCTTTTTACTGTTAGATACATTTCTTATGTTAGTATGCATGACAGGATTTTTTCACTAATTTCAAATGAAAACAACAAATAATTAATATTCAGTTGTTACAAAAAACCATGCACATCTCTAAAAAAAGTGCAAATTTCTCATGGGTAACATTGTGGAATGCTTAGGATGAGAACCGCCTAAGCCACATTCTCATAAACTAGGCTAAGTCCCAGTGGTTATCACTTGCTTTGGGCAATGAGGTAAATTTGGAAGGTCAGAAATTTTAGATCATGAACTCCAGCGGAGGAAACAACCGATTAAAACCCCACCATATGCTCTTTATGGGAGTTTTTCTTTATATATGTTTCGTTTTTTGTAGAAATTCTCTATCACTAAGGTTGGTGGAAATATCCAAGTTTCCCTTCCAATATTTTAGTTTAAGTGAAGGGTTTAATGGAAATAATTTATGGGAAATAGTGGTCCAGAAATGATTAAACTGAAGGCCTTGAGCTTGGTATAGAACTCCAGTGAAGTCTATTTTGATTTAGTAAACTACTGTTCAAAGCCATTATAGCAAATGCATATGCAGACAACAATGTATGTGTGATCCTAAATACCGGTTGAAATTTTCACTCTACTAAAATTGAATTCAGTTTGTGCTTAACAAATGTCAAGTAGTGCCTTACATATTTACATTACTTGGTGTTAATGTATATTACACTTACATTACTTGGTGTTAATGTACATTACACTTACATTACTTAGTGAAATCAGCTAGAACAATATTTGTTCAGCAAGTATATTGCAAATTTTTCTTAAAAAAGTTTTGACGATGCCAAAATTCTACCTGCTGTGGTATATTTTGATAATGCCTCATCATCATCATCATCAGCCATTTACTACCCACGAACTCATGAATTTCATCTGTCCATCTCTGTCGTTGTCTTCCAGATTTTCTTCTGGCTCCTCTTTCTGTTATTTTCTTAGTAGTCTGTCATCATGTCTTTGAGCTGTGTCCTGCCCAAAACCATTTTAGTTCTTTAGTTTTGATAAGAATGTCCTTTACTTGAGTTTTCTGCCTAATTCATGTTTCTCTTCTTATCTGACAGTCTGATTCCTAATATAATTTGTTCCATTCTTCACTGTGTAGTTTTCAGCTTCTCTTCCATTCTTTTGTTGAGTGCCCAATTTTCACTTCCATGAGTCATGGTGGGGAGTGTACATTGTTTCATTATTTTATGTTTCAGACAAAGTGAGATATTGCTCTTCAGTGTGTGATTATATTTCCTGAATTCTATCGATACAAAATTTATTCTTCTCTTAACCTCTAGCCATTTATCATTATTACAGCTAATGACCTGTCCCAGGTAAGTATATGAATCCACCTTTTCAATTACTGCTGCTTCAGTGATTATATCCATTTCTCTGGCATACTTGTTCATCATTACTTTTGTTTTAGCCATATTCATCTTTAGTCCAAAAACCTTGCTAACTCTGCATAATTGATTAAAGTTTTCCTCTAATTCTTTGGGATCGTGGCTTATGATCATAATGTCATCTGCAAATCGTAAATGGATTAGGTACTCTTCATTCACATTGACTCCTTTCTGCGATCAGTCTACTCTTCTGAAAGCTTACTGAAGGGCAGCAGTAAACAACTTCGAAGATATTGTGTCTCCTTGTCCAACTCCTTTCTCAGTTTTAAGTTTGCTACTGTCTTTGTCTAGTCTAATAAAGGAGGTAGCATTCTCATATATTTTATTCAAAATCACAATATATGGGGTATCTATGCCTCGTCTTTCCAGTGCCCAAAAATTGCCTTATGCTGTACGGAGTCAAATGTCTTTTCATAATCCACAAATGCCAGGCATAATGGTGTTTTATATTCATATACTTTCTCCATTAGCTGTGATATTACATGAAGGTGATCTATAGTCGAGAATCCTGTCCTAAATCTGCCTTTCTCCTCCGGTTGATTCTCATCAAGAATTTTTTGTAATCTGTTAGTAATGACCCTTGTGAACAACTTGTGGGATAACAAGCTAATTGGTCTATAATTTCTGATTTATCTCCTTTCTTATTCAGCAAAACTATGATTGCATTATTCCACTCCTTGGATGTTGTGCCTTTTCTAGTGCATTTTGTGAAGAATCTTGCCAGTTTCTGTGTCATCTCTTCCTCCCAATTTTAACAACTCTACAGTAACTTCATCTTCCCCTGGGGCTTTGAGTCTTCATTTTTTTGAACGCATGTTTTACTTCTTCAGGAAGGATGTCGGGTATGTTGTATGTATTTATTAATTTATGATCCATCTTCCCACTGCTGCCATCATTTCCTTGCTCTTTGTATAATTCTCTATAGTAGTCTTCTTCTATTTGAATTATGCCTTCTCTGCTATTTATAAGTACACCCTCTCTGTTCTTCAGCTTCCGTATCATTTGTCTTTCTGTATTACTGCTCATAGTTGCTGATTTAAGTCCTTTGTTTTCCCTTAATGCTTGTTCTACTTTTCTTGTGTTAAATCTTCTTATGTCCTCTCTGAGTGGCTTTCTAACGGATTTGCATAACTCAGTATACACAATTTTGTCCTTGTCAGTGTTTATCTTGCTCTTCATTTGTTGTCTTCAGTTCATCACGACAAGTGTTTTTTGACTAATATTTTCTTTGGATTTCTTTTTACCTATAAGTTTCTTGGGCTTTATCACTTTCAGAAAGTTGTAGTATTCCTCATCGATATCTTGGTCCTGAACAGTCTGCAGAAGCTCAGACTTGTTCTTAAGTTCTAGTACATTCTGCTTTTTCTCCTTTTCTGTTATCTCAAAGACTTTTGTATTATTTACTCGAGTCAGTTTTTTTCCTTTCTTTTCTTACATCTATATCAAGTATGCATCTTACCAGTCTGTGATCACTTACAACATTTACCTTGTTCAGGATGGTAACATCATTCATGATATATCTTCTGTTAGTGAGGATGAAGTTGATTTCATTAGTTGTTAATCCATTTCGGCTCTTCCATGTCCACTTTCTGTTCACCCTTTTTTTTAAAAAAGTGTTCATTACTGACATTCCTTGAGATTCTACGAATTCCACAAGTCTTTCACCACTTTCATTTCTTCCACCAATTCCAAAATATCCTATAGATCCCCTTTCTGCACTGGTTTGTCTCTTTCCAACCTTAGCCTTGAAGTCCCCCGTAATGATAGTGTAGTGGGTTTTCTGCTCATCTAGAAGACTCAATTTCGGTGTACATTTCTTCAACCTCTTCATCATCATGGCTCGACATTGGTGCATAAATCATTATAACCTTTAGCTGGTACCTCTTAGAAATCCTGAGGAGTACCTCTTGATGCCCTTGGTGATGTACTTTTGAATTCCAAAATGTTTTTTATATCTTTATGGACCAGAAAACCAACTCCATCTTCGCTCCTTTCACTGTTTCCATCGGTATACAGCAGACTTCCACTTGATAAACTTATAAGTGATTCATTTCTTCTTGTTTCAGCCAAACCAATGATATTCTAATTCACATTTTGTAATTCCTTTTCCAGCTCTAATATCCTATCTTCACTGATGAGTAATCTTGTGTTGTAACAAGCAGTTCAGTTTTGGTAATGCTGTGCATTACCAAAACATAACACAACCCTTTTACAACAACAACAACCATCATGTAGTAATAATAAGAATTTGTGTGACTTTTTTAGATAGAAAATAAATAAAACTTCACATGAAGTAGCTTGTGGACTCCTTTCAGTGAATAAGGAGATTTAGTTCCTTTGAAAGAATCTATTGGAAATGGTGAACATTTTTTGTAATGAATAAGAATAATAAACTGTCCAGTTTGTACCAACATAATTTAATATTAGTATTAGTGGTAAATTATGCAAAAAAGCAAGTTTATGCAGCTTAAGAAAAAAAAATCCTGATATCACCCTCCATCCCTTTTAATAGTTTGCCTAGTACTTCCTTTAATTTATTCAAACTACCCACGTCCAGCCCTTGTTGGTAGCACAGTTGGAAGAATCACCCTCCTCCCCACACAGGTTGGAAAAGATCAGAGTTCAAAATATCTATGGGACTTTTTCATAATGTGGCTGAGTTAGTCGGTCTCGGGCGAGATAGCATAGTTTTGTCTCCCAGAAACTTGTTTTTCATTCAACAAATGGAAAATCACTCTCAGAATACACAATTTACAGACTATGTACAGGGAGCAACATGGCCTTATCAGCTGATGCCCCTTACCTCCAATAGCAACAGCATAGCTATGTCCATAATAAAAGCTGGAAGTCTGTTCCAACAATTACCTACCCATTGGCCGAAGGCAAATTTCTGTATATCTATTCTTTAATCATGGTTCCATAATTTGAATTTATGACCCCCTCATATGTATAGTCTGAGCAAGTGGAAGGAACCCATCAGCAGTTGACTTTACTCAATCCGTCCAAAGCCCTAAACACCTGTCTTGTACGTGTCGTTCATCTTACACGTGTCTATTCTCCAGATAGTGCAATTATGAAAGATTAATCAGTTTAAAAGACCATTCTGATTATGCTAATCAAAGGGAGAAAATGTTATGCTATCTAGCTGGTGTTCCAGTTCGTTTGAAGCTTGTCAGATACAGCCACTCACTGCAGACTGGTAAAAGAATTATTAAAAGAAAAATACCCTCTACTGTCAAAAATAATCAGGTAACAAAAAATCAAAAACTTTTATTGCCAAAATATATGTATTTTTAATAGTTCTGTCTACTTTTTGCTTCAATTATGCAATGTATTCTTGTCTAAGTAATTTTTGATAATAGAAGGTTTTGGTATTTTACTCCTTTAGCAGTGGTCAATTTGGCTAATGATTGTAATATTTGTCTGGCTTGAAGCTGACATTCCAGTTCATCCAAAAGGTATTCAGTTGTATTAAAGTTTATGAAGTTAGCAGGTCATTGGAGGTTTTGCATGCTAATAATTTCAAACCTAGACACTACAGGTACTAAAGTATAACATAGTGCATTGTCATGTTAAAACAGATATGACCCTTCCAGTATTAAGCCAAAATTTAGAAAGAGAACTGTTATCGAAAATATAAATATATTGTACATTTCTTTTTCCAGGGATGATGATCAATGGTCTAAGTACAAACCACAAAAAACAACATAAGATATTTACAATGTTTGTACAATTACCAACAACTTCACTGTTGGGATAACACATTACTAATTATAATGTTCTTCAATTGTCAGACTCAAATACTGTTATTAGGTTTAAAGGGATATGTGATTTCATTCTCAGGTGTTAGCACTCTTGTTTAAAATAATATTGCTTAAATTCTGAAAGCTCTGAACACGTAGTGACCAGTAACACAGTCCAGTGATAATCACACACCTAATGACCAGACCTGAAAGCTCTGTTCTTCAATTGTCAGACTCAAATACAGCTATCAGGTTTAAACGGACATGTGATTTCATTCTCAGGTGGTAGCACTCTTGTTTAAAATAATATTGCTTAAATTCTGAAAGCTCTGAACATGTAGTGACCAGTAACACAGTCCAGTGATAATCACACACCTAACGACCAGACCTGAAAGCTCTGAACTCATAGTGACCAGTATACAATGGACTGGACACATGATGTACAGTCCCAAGTGTGACCACAAGAACTGACATAGACTCACCAGACTCTGAAAAAGTAGACAGGATTGGACCTTCGTCCCAGGTGTGACTCCACTAGCATAGCTCAGCTCAGCTGCTGCCATTAGGCTTTGCTTGCGACGCTCCCTTGCATGGTCCTTTGTCTCCACTCCCCAGGTGGGAGGGGGGGAACCCTGGGCTCCCCTTGACACCCCTCTTTTCCCTCTGGTGGGGCATGGACCTGCTCCACTGTTTTGGGGGTCACCTCTATGGACCTCTTAACTCTGGCTTTTCCCTCAGCCTTCAGTCTTCCCCCTCTCTAACTTACAACTAGCATCTGAATCATCTCTAAATTGCTTGTGCCCTACACCCAAAAACTTAATAACAACATCAAATCACATAGATGGCAGGACCTGCAAGAGTAAATAACTATAATACTGGTGTGCCTCCACAGGGTTGAGTGTGGGCAATGTTGGGTCCCAGTGGCTAAATGACCAGAGGAACAATGGTACATGACACTACACATATAAAATCCATATACCTTTAAACTCCTGGCATCGACAGTGTTCTGTTTCACACTCACAATGTATACTACGTGGAGATCGGGGAAACCTCTGGTGCTGTTTGACATTAAACACACTCTACCCTTTCGTGCTCAGGCCATGGACTTTTTAAATTCCTCATGTAACCACAATTTTTATACACTATTGTGTATAGAAGTCTAGTGTTGTCTCAACTTTAGTGGCTTTGGCGCTTATCATATGCAGCCATCCAATGTTAGACAAAGTTTCAATTGGTTTTTCCACTCATCCTTAAGCTATGGCATACAAAGAGCTCAGTGTGATAATAAATTGAGGTGACATGCCATAGAAGTTGGTTTAGACAAGCTAAACTTGATGATTGTAATTTGCAACTGCAGTAACAAGAATACCGTAATAGTGGAGAAACTGCCGTATAGCAACCGAGGGAGGAGTTGTCAGCCTAACAAGTTAGAGGGCCTCATGGCTGGCTTTGTATGGTTATAAAAGAATAGGTGGAGATTGCTCAGAAATGCAGTGACAGGACCAGAATTTTTAGTTATACCACTACCATTGTATTAGTGGATTGAATTAAAAGCAATTTGATTTTGCTCATTTCAAAGAAAACTTACACTGCAACACTTCTGCACATGTAATAATTATTGAAACTAGTACTTTATGATATACAAGCAGATAAGTTGAAAAACTAAAATCAAGTTTCAACAAGACTAGCAGATGAATTCATATTCCTTAATAGCCCTGCACGATCCCTCTTGGGTAACACAGGTGATAGAATTGCCATTTCGCCTACACCGGCTAGCCAGAAAATACTGGTGTTCGGATCTCGTCGATGCCACAAGTAATTTTTATGGATCTTTTTCACAATGTGACCGAGTTGGTCGGTCTCGGGCCATGTAGCACTGATTTTTCACCCGTAAAATGGATTTTCATCCAGCAAACACAAACAGAAAACATCCCAGAACAAAAGCAATTTATAGGTAATATATTCTGTGGAACATGGACTTCATCGCTGATGCACTTACAACATACTTCATGAAGATCTTATTGTCAACGTAGAGACAGTGTTCTGGATGAAATTGAAGATCGCTTAGGTCAAAATCCCTACATTTGAATATGAATTCTTAACTGAAATGTCTGCAAGTGACATCTCCTTAGGCGAAGAGAAAAATATTTAAGTGATGTATGCAGTTCATATTTGGCCTTGTCAGCTGAGGCAGTGTTCCGCAACCTTTTTCTCTTTATGGTACATCTTAAGTTGTCCATGGCACATCAAAATATTAATCCCCCAAAAAGCATAGTTTGCGGCAATGTTAATATAAATATGCTATAAGTGACAATAGAATCAACTGTTCCAACAATCCAACAAAAAATGACTCATGCATATATTAAAATTTTATGAACCTTAAATCACTACAAAAGCAAAGTAAAGGCAAAAAAAAAAAAAAAAAAAAAATTCTATTAGTATTAAGCCAAATAACCACGCATACCTTCAATGTGACGGCCTCCGTAGCCGAGTGGGCAGGAGCGGGAGTGCAGTAGCACACGCTCTTTGAGTAGACCGGGGTTCAAGCCCCTGACTGCTGAATACGGTCGATCTGCCAACCCGCACTGGACCAGCGTGGCAGATTATGGTCCATTTCCCTCAACATGAATTGTTGAGGAGGCTTCCATCCTGCAGTGGGTTGATAATGGCTGCACTTTACTTTACCTTCAATGTGATTCTGGTGACTGCAGCTGATGCCTTGCGGAATCATTGACAATACAAGCCTCATTTCTTAAATGGATCTGAATTTCTCCCAATTTCTTTGTTTTCACTTCATTCAAGGTTGAAAAGACCAGTTCAAACGAATATATAGTCTAAAATGAAAATAACACATTAATTGCCATCTTGGAGCTAGCCAGGTATTCTTTCCTTATTGGCAACCAAAAAGTGTCCAACTGCACTTTACGATTTTTTTAATCACAATGTTCTCTCCGCATTCAGATTTGTTAGTTCCTCTTGTACGTTCATTGGAAAAGATTTTGCATCTGCAACAAATGGATCACGAACCCAGTCAAAATCTTTAACAATTTCTCCAAAATAATCCTTGAAATTCTGCTGAAAGTTATTTAAATGTACTTTAATGAAGTCCACACCACTTTATTACCAGCAGAAAGCAGCCATACATTTGGGAACAACTCAAACGACCCTTTTGCAATGGGTTGTATCGACAAATCCAGCTTATTCTGGAAACCTTGAATCTTATCCATACTCTTAAAAAGATTTTCGTTCTTGCCTTGCATTTTTTGGTTCAGCTCATTCAAGTGAACGAAAATATCAGAAAGATATGCCACCTTAATCAATCATCTGCAAATAACTGTATACTATTGCCTCTTAATTGGTAAAAATGTCTGTACCTCCTTAATTCAACAAGGAGCGTTAACACTTTACCATGTGACAACGCCGTACATTTATGATATACAAGCAGATAAGTTGAAAAACTAAAATCAAGTTTGAAAAACTAAAATCAAGATTCAGATCCCATTTCCTGACACAAAACGAAAAAAAGCCGCGAATTGAGGGGCAGCGATTTGAGGAAGTTAACGACTTATCCTACTTCGTCAGCAGAACTTTCAGAGCAGATAGTAAAGGCTTGACAACAATGGCTTCGCTGTGGCTAAGACAATGGCCAGATCGTAGGTCAGGATTCACTTCGCGCACCTTAGCTACAAAGCCTTTAACTCGACCAGTCATGGAAGCGACTCCGTCTGTGCAAACACTAGCAGAATCCTTACCATTTAATTCATTTTGGAGCATATATTCATTAGTAACATGAAATATTTCTTCACCGGTGGCTCGTTCGGGTAGCACTTTTCAAAAAAAGATTTTTGTTACAATTACATCTCCATCGATGAAACGAATGTTTCCAGGAAGTTGACTGTGACTGCTGACATCTGTGGACTCGTCGATCTGAAATGAGAACTTCTGACTGCTGTTGATTTTCTCCTTCATAATGTCACTGACACGGCAACTAATTGTGTCAGCCGAGATTGGAATTTTTGAGCATTAGCAGCTTCTGGGCCCACGACTATTTTCATCATCTCTTTAAGCTGGCATTAACAAAGTTTCGGCTACTGTGTGTAGCTTTTTGGCCTTTACGATAAGTTCGGTTACTTTTTAGCTAGCTTTCTGTACTTTTTCCGAAACACATACCGAAGAAGCCATGAACGCTGCCTGCTTTTTGTTTTGTTGCAATAACCGTCGAAAATAATTCATATCTTTGCATGCCAGAGTTTTGTTGAGAAATGTCGTTTTAGTTTATTGGGAACAATAGCATCATTGCTAAGTTTTTCTCCACAGACGAGACAAATAATTATCATTATACTGTCTGCACACTAATTTTTGTTTCATTTTTTCGGGGTGGTCACTTTCAGTACTTGCACTCGTGGACGAAATACTCCTTACGAGGAACTTGTCTATTCTAAAATAGTGCAATCATCAATATTGTGGCTCACGATCACAGTTTTCTGACTATTTCAGGGCACAGCTGTGAGAAAACTCCAATTAATTGACGGGGGACCAATACTCTTCGAATAGAGGAAAGGGCACATCTATCGCTTTAAAATATAGTCTTATAACGAAGAGTGGGTGGGTGCAATGGCAAAGGAACAAATAATAAAGTTGAAGTAGCACGAACTTCAACAAGCAGGGACAAATATCAAAACAAGCCAATAAAATAATAAAAGACATTATGTGATATTTTGCTAATCCTTACTCTTTTAAAGAACAGCACGTACATATCTAACTTTAGATATGTAGTCACAAAGGAGGTTATGGAAGTAAAGAGCGCCATATATTGAAAATAATATTAAAATATGTATTGTTCTGTGCTGAAAATAATTTGGCATTTCGTGGATATGCTAGTAATATTGATATCCAGTGGTGTAGCTATATATTTTGGCGCCATTACGGGTACCACCAAGTTGCAGATGGTAATCTCTTCAGCTCTTAATTCGTGATTAGCAACAGCACTATTGCCTAAATTGCTTGCAGGCCCGCTGTGCGAAAAATGCGTACTCAGTTGTCTCTCCTTATCCATTGTATGGAAATTTTTCTTCATTCTATGGAAATTATTTTAAATGTAGTTATCAAGTGGAATTGCAAAATAGAAAAATTCGCTAAACAGAAGTTCGTTAAACTGAGGTCCGACTGCACTTATTATTATTTATTATGATTTTACCAATTATCGAAAACTGGAGTGTATCGACGAATTTGCCAAGGGCGCCAAAAACCTAGCTACGCCTCTTACGGTAGAGGCGGTGTTCCCATGTAGTGCTGAATAATGATCAACGGTCGCACCTCTCGTCATATTTTTGATAGGGATACCTTAACTGCGCACAGGTACCGAGAACAGATCCTCGCAAGCTATGTGCAACGTTTTAGGGGTGCGGCTGTTCCAGATTTTCTTTCCATGCACTACAACTTCACCTGCATATAGAGCTCACATGGTCGAAGAATATCTTGAAACTGAAAGTATCCAACGTCTGCCGTGGCCAGCAGACTTAAATCCCATCAAAAATTATGGGACGTACTTGGGCTCCCATTGCACACCGACAACCAACTTCTCGTTCACTTCGTAAGCTTAAGGTCTTCATTGGTTGAAGAATAGGATTTGTTGACACAGAATCTTATAGAAATCGCTGTATCGTGCATGACTGGCAGCTTTCTGGCGTGTTTAGCCCTTGGAGGTGATCGTACGCCGTATTGATGTCACGTGACCACATTTTTCAGCAATCTTTACGACCTCTGTAATGTGACCTTTTTGGTAATTCTTATACAACCTCTTTAAATATACCTTATACCTGCCCGAAGTTTCTCGCTGTCTTCTCAGTTTATCCTTATTCAATGTACACAACCATATAAATTTTTGTCTTGCTTCATTGCTAGCTGCATGAGTTATACCGCACACGCTTCTTGATTAGACCGGGGTTCGAGCCCGTCACCACCAAATACGGGGGATGCGGAAAGGTCAGGGAATGACCACCGCATATCCCGGAGCAATATGGCCTTAGTTGCTAATGCTCCTAAAAATCAAATAACCAACATGAGTTATACCACATCATCTGTTAATTTTGTCAAGAAGTGTACACTGCCCTACCATTAATATCTGGACCTCCCCCCCCCTCCTTGGATGAGGAAACAGGGCCTATGCATGCAACACATCACAGAACCTGCTATAAATATGTGCACTGGGCCTCAAACAGACAATTGCAAAAGTGGGCATGCAAGATGACACGTTCAACAGAATTGATCACCTCAACAAATGCTAGATGCCTATTAACATAGTGTAAGCAGCGCTAATCCTGGACGGTAGAGAAGCGGAAAACAGTCCTATGGACAGACGAGGCGAGGTTCGGCCTCTACCAGTCTGATGATCGCTCCTGGGTGTAGCGAATGCCAGGGGAACAGTTCCGTCCTGATTGTATCCTCTCAACAATGAAGTTTGGTGGAGGCGGTGTTATGGTATGGGGCTCCTTTCATGGTTTGGCTTGGGCTCATTAGTCGTTATCGACAAAACCATGAATGCTGTGCAATACCAGGACAACCTATATAATTATGCACTTCCAACATTATGGAAATTCTTCGGGGAAGGCCCATACCTGTATCAGCAAGACAACACGCCATGCCATACTACTCGGATCATAGCAGAGTAGTTTGAGGACATGGATGTAGAAAAAGTTGGATTGGCCAGCCCAGAGAACTGATCTGAACCCTATCGAGCATCTTTGGGATGTATTGGATCGTCGGGTTCGTGCACGTTGAGATCGCCCAAAGAGCAAAGCCGAACAGGTGGCTGCGTTAAAGGTCGAGTGGAGGACGTATCACCTGATATTTATAAAAAGCTGGTTGAGAGTATGCCGCGAAGATTGAAGGCCGTCATAAAAACAAAAGGTTTCATTACAAAATATTAAATGACACAATAAAAGATCTTTTTTTTTTTTTTTTTTTTTGTTTCTAAAGGCAGGTGTCCGAATATTAATGGTAGGTCAATGTAACCCCGGGGGCTCACATCTAGTGAGTATGGGCTTGGCACACCCAGGGTCCTGAGCTGGATATCATCATTCTTCTCTTTCTTGGTGATTCCTTTCTACTTTTGACTCTCTCTCTCTCTCTCTCTCTCTCTCAGGGTTACTCGGGAACTTTTTTTTTTTTTTTTCCTGGTGCGGCATAAGCCTCAGGCTTCATTGCATCATATGGATATTAATAATAATAATAATAAATAAAAATAATAATTGTAAATATTACTGTAAATTAAAACCATAAATTGTATATATTATTGTAATTAGTTTAATAATCTATGTAACCTTCATTTTCTTTTTTGCATAATATTTTTACAATCACCCCTGACAGGGGTGATTGTAAAAAGCAATAAATTGAATAAACGATAATACCAATCACAGAGATGTAAGATGTACGTTACTACTCTTTGATACCAATAACTCCAAGAATTTCTGAACACCTGTAGAATGGTCAGAAAGTTCCTTGACCAACAGTAATTACAGCCGGATATAACAATAACCCTGTGCACTTGCTATCAGTAATCGGCATTTACTGATAGCATTACTGATTCCATCCCATAAATGACTGACATAAATGACATGGGATGGAATCCCATGCCGTGTCATTTATGGGATGGAATCCCATGCATGCCTGCCTGCATTGAATTTGGTAATACTGTAATTATAATCGTATCAATGCGATCCCTTAAACCGGCCCTGTCTTCTAGCATAGAAGAATCATATCACGCCAGTGAAGAGGAAGAGAGTTGGGAGAAACAAGTATGCTTCTTTTCTTTCTTTCTTTTTTTTTTTTTGTTTTTTTCATTTTAAAAAAATCCGGAATTTCTTATGTTTTTTTATTTTATTTATTATTTTTATTAGTATCAGTTCACAGTTACGAGTTGGCAACATGCTATTTTCATTCATCCGATTGTATCTGACACAGAGTAATAAGATATTACTACTCTGTGGTATCTGAACACGGTAATCTGATTTAATTGAATAAGTGGATTGTTTTTGAAAGGTTATATCGCTCGTATTTCTGTCGTCGAAATTTATTCTTTAGCCGTGCTTGTTACTGCAGTTTACACCCTTATTTTATAGCACAAACATTAGAAAAATTGAAAGTCTCATAAAAAAACATTTTATAAAACATTTCGATGGACAGGTGTTGAATATTTAGATCAGTTATTGCTCATTTTGGAAAATGAGTTAGCTGTACCGTAAGAACTGGTAGCTCGCATGTAAGTATCGGTACATCTAGCAACTTTTATTAATTAACAACTATGTAGATACACGATAGTTTACCCATAAATTGAACTACATACGTAGTATAAAGGCATCGTTTTTAATTGTATCTCATATTGTAGCTACTTTCACAACAAGATACCAGGTATTGCACCACTTCGAATAAGTAACGCATCTCTAGTACTGTTATTTATTCTCGGTGGATACCACCACCCAGACGGCACCGTTTGAAAAATGGTATGGGATAATATACCCTTTTATCCTCATACTGTCCTTATTAGACTTAGCAAAAAAAAGGTAAAGGAAAGTGATAGTAGGAGAGAAAGAGGAAGGCATGCCATCGAAAGAGGAAAGGTACAGTTATTCACACCACAAAAAAAAAAAGTCAAATTCCTCGAATAGGCAATGCTTCTCCAGTGGAGAAGACTGTTGTTACCTATTCTCGAAATCTCTGTGAAGGCTCCCTCTGTCGTCACGTTTCAGTTAACCTATCTACGATGGGTGGGCAGGTACCCTGATAATGCAAACATGCCATCACAGTTGCAAAGTGGTTCCACAATATGAGAGATGCCAAATGGTGAACAAATGGTAATGCATTTTAAACATGAAATGCACAAGGCATAATAACTATATAATATCGGTATAGATATACCATAGTTTACCCATAAATTAAACTACTTTGTAATGTAAATGCATTGTTTTTAATTGTATCTCATATTGTGGCTACCTTCACAAGATATCAGGTATTATACTACTACAAATAAGTAACCACTTATAGGGTACCTACCCACCCACCAAAGATAGGCCAACAGCTTTGAAGTGGTGCCATCTGGGTAGTGGTATCCACTGAGAATAAATAACAGTAGTCTTTTCTACTAGAGAAGCGTTACTTATTTGAAGTAGTGCAATACCTGGTATCTCATGAAGGTAGTCACAATATGAGATACAATTAAAAACGATGCCTTTACACTATGTACATGGGTAAACTATGGTTATTTAAACCCATATGTTATTATGCCTTGTGCATTTCTCCTTTAAAATAAATTAACAACATGAACAGACTTCCATCTCTTGCTGTGGAAATTGATTGCTTAAATAAATTTAAGGCTGAGCTGGACAAACATTTGGAGTGAATAGATGGGTGAAATGGGAGGGTTATTTTTTTGGCTGATGCTGCATAAGCTTGCTTTCTTTCTTTCTTTCTTCGTATGCCTTTGCTAATGTAAGTTTTAACAGTATAGTCTGCACAATGTGATACCCCTTCCAATCGATATTTGCAAATAGCAGTAATTGACAGACCTAACCCCATCCACTGGTTGCTTTTTATTTAGCATTAGAGCAATAGTGTAGCCAAAATTTTTTTAGTCAGCAGGTACACTCACAAAAAAAAAAAAAAAAAAAAAAGGCACCAATTGCCAAATTCTATAAAGTGCCATAATATCAGATTTCGGCATCAGCAGGTACAATGTACCTGCTAACCCTACCTTGGCTACGCCACTTTGTTAGAGTGAACCCCCCCACTCCACTGCTATTTTAAAATCGGGAAATCTTTTTGTAATTTTGAAACAGTGGGGGGGGGGGGAATAAACACTAATTAAAACAGTACTGTACACTGAAGGGGTTTGTCAGTCATTGCTACCCTTGCTGGGAACCAGATTCTAAAGACTAAAGTTACATTGATAAGTGGTAAATGATAAAGTTACAATAAGTGTTTCTGGACTTTGGCCGCCGATAGTCGAGGAAAAACACCAACGACCATAATAATGAATATAAGGGATGTAAGTACTGTAATAGAATGAAAATACAGGCATACCTCGAATAACGAATAGGATGCGTTCCACGAAATTACTTCGTTAAGCGAAACTTCGTTTTCAGAGGTAAAAATACTATGGCCAGAATAGGGATACGTTCCTACGTAAAGAAAATGAAAAGCTTTTTTTTCGGACAAAGAAAAGTTTTATTAAATAAACAGTCAACTTACATACAAAGTGAAATCACATTTTAAAATATAAGTCTAAAGTTGATTACTTATGCTTTTTTCTCTTTCATTTAACAATTGCCTATACGGAGTTATTGCATTTAACACTGATCGCTTAACAACAACACTTCTTCCTAAATCAGGATCATTTTCACTAAAAAAAATTTAAAACGTTTTCAATGTCATTTAAGCACCTTTTTAAATCTTTGGTTGTTAACGCTTTTTCGGCAGGAACTTCTTTAACTTCGTCTTCATTATCTTTGTCTTCGTTGCTAACAAGGTTTTCTAAATCTTCCACTGAAAAACCATCATCTTCTGCATTCAATAAATTTCTAACATCCTCTTCATCGACATTTTCAAAACCTATTGATTGAGCCATCTGGATAACTTCATTTCTAATTTCTTGGATGTTATTTTCTTCTTCTAGTACAACTTCTGGCCATATTTTGCGCTAAACTCCATTTAAGCATTTCTTAGTGACTTCTTTCCAAGAACTATCAATGTTTTCAATTGCGTTTTTAATGGTGTAGTTTTTCCAAAAAGTTTTAACTGTCATTTCCTCTTTATCCTCTAGTTCAGTTAAATTGCTTAATGTTCGACGCAGATAATAAGCTTTAAATGATGCTATTACTCCCTGATCCAATGGTTGAATCAGGGAAGTTGTGTTTGCTGGAAGAAACACAACTTTGACAGGAATGCATGTGTCCAACGTGTTAAGATCAGTAGGATGTCCCGGAGCATTGTCTAACAACAAAAGAGCTTTTTCTTCAAAGTTGTTTTTTTGACAATACCGTTTTACTTCAGGACAAAAACGGTTAACAAACCAATCAGTAAATAACTCCTTGGTAACCCACGCTTTTCTATTTGCTTTCCATATTACAGGTAAATTCATTTTTATGTTACCTTTTAACGCCCTCGGATTTTCTGAATGGTAAACTAATAACAATTTTAATTTATAATTGCCAGAGGCATTTGATCCAAAGAGTAACGTTAAATGGTCTTTGGCTGCTTTGAACCCAGCAGCTGATTTTTCTTCAATAGAAATTAAGCTTTTTGTTGGTAGCCGTTTCCAGAACAAACCGCTTTCGTCAACACTGAACACCAAATTTGGTGGAAAATTTTCACGTTCAATTATTTCCTTTAGTTTTTCTGGAAACTTATTTGCAGCTTCTCCTGTTAATGAATCCTGGCCCGTTTTTTTTAAATTTCTCGAACCAACCACGAGAAGCCCAAAAGGTTTCCGTAATTTCTTCATTTTGTTTAGATTTCAGGTGATTAAACTGGAATATTTTTTTTTTATGTTAAATGGGGCTTGAAATTGCGGACTTCGTTATATCGAAGCTTCATTATCAGAGGTAACATTAACCGAGGTATGCCTGTATAGAGAAAGTGGTATAGAAGGAGAGAGTAAAAAAACATATGAAAAGAATAAATAAATTAAACAAATCAAGTATACAAGAAAAAAAATTACATAGAAAATGCATGTCAGACTAGTATTAGAAATTAAAAAATGGTTATATTTAAGAACATGGGTGTATCTGCATATTTCAGGGCAAAAGAGAGGAAGAAGGCAGTAATTGGCTGGTGAAGGCACCTCCCTCACACTGCTTTTGACACACTGAGCTGAAATAAAGAATAAATGGCAATAAGGAGCAAAAATAGGTGAATATAAATGAACTTTTTTAAACAAGTAGCAAAAATTAACAGCAGACACTACCACTGATGCCTCTCACACATACATTACTACATGATGTATTACGGCATACTGGCTGGTACACACACACACACACACACACACACACACACACACAAACTCTGTTCACAGTTGGGCCTATTCTTTCTACAGACTCTCACAACCATCTGTAGTCTCCCTTCACTCGACTAATTTCATCAAACATCCAACTGAAAACACTAGAATTCTATTGAGGTTGAACATGGGATAACAAATAAAAAAAAACACAATAGCACACGGCAGCTGAATACATAACCGAGAGTACAATGACTAAACTAAGCAAATGATAATTTTGCATTTCCCCTTAAAATCAGAAGTGAATTTGCATTCAATAAAATAATCAGAAAGGCAAAATGAAGTAAATTACGCATTCCCAGTAATCAGCCAATCACAGAACTCGACCAGACAATAACTCTTTTCTTCGGTCATGCCTCCAATGCCGTAACTCGGATGCACCCCTGTTCTGGAGATCAGCGTAAGAAACTTCTAGAAGATATTAGCATTAAAACAGTGCATTTTCCAACAAAATGCATCTACATTTACACATGAGGAGTTATTAAGGGAGGGGAATGCCAGAGGTGTATTCAACTCTGGCAGTAAGCTAGATAATCTTGTAATAACTGAGAGTAAAGTGGAGGAGAAATTGTTGAAGATAAACATAAGAAAGGCACCTGGGGTGGATGGAATCTATCCAGTTATATTAAAGGAGGCAGCAAAGGAAGTAAGCAAACCCTTAGCCATAATTATGAGAGCTTCCCTGGACTCAGGGGAGGTACCTGTGGACTGGAGATGTGCAAATGTGACCCCAATCCACAAAGGAGGATCAAAGGGAGACACAGGTAATTACAGACCTGTTAGTATAACTTCTGTTCCAGGGAAGTTAATGGAGGCACTGGTTAAAGAAGCATTGCAGGATCATGTTTGTTTGTTTGTTATTTGGTTTTTAGGAGCATTAGCAACTAAGGCTGTATTGCTCCATGCAGGATCATCTAGACAAGACTTCAGTTTTAGCTCGGACATAGCATGGGTTTGTTAAGGGGAGGTCTTGTCTGACTAATTTGATTGGATATTATGATGTAGTCACAAAGGAACTGGATGCAAAGAATAACTTTGATATCATATATTTGGATCTTAAAAAGGCCTTTGATACTGTTCCATATGGAAGACTGCTGCACAAATTGGAGCAGTGTAGCATTGGAGGCAAATTGCTGCTATGGATAAAGGGATGGTTGAGTGGCAGAAGACAGAGAGTGGTAATCAATGGACACTGCTCTTTGTGGACTAATATTATTAGTGGAGTCCCTCAGGGTTCAGTGTTGGGTCCATTGTTGTTTTCTGTATTTATAAATGATATTGATGATAGTATATCAGGCTTTAATGTCCAAGTTTGCAGATGATACGAAGGTTGGCAGGGTTGTTAATGACAGTACACTGCTGCAACAGGATCTAGAAAAGTTGAGCAGATGGGCTGAGAGGTGGCAAATGAAGTTTAACATTGGCAAATGTAAAATACTACATATGGGAAGCAGTAATCCCAGAGTAATGTATCAACTCTGTGGTACCACACTTGACAGTGGTAAAGGATGAAAAGGACTTGGGGGTAATTGTGCAGGCAGATATGAAGTTCTCTGAGCAGTGCAGACAGTCTGCAAGAGTAGCTCATGGTGTCTTGTCAATGATATACAGGAGTTTTTCTAGCAGGGATAAGGAGGTGATTATCCCCTTGTATAAGGCAATGGTCTGGCCACACCTTGAGTACTGTATACAGGTCTGGAGGCCTCATTTTAAGAAGGATGTAGAGCTATTGGAATGAGTACAGAGAAGGGCAACAAGATTAGCGAACAGAACAAAGGGTTGCTCTTATGAAGAAAGGCTTAAGTTTGGCAAATTACAGTGTCTTGTGACTAGGCACCTGCGAGGTGATCTGATTGAGGTGTATAAAGCCTTGAATGGTTTGAGCATGCTCAATGCTGATGGGATCCTTCCTCTTGCTCAGAATAATCGCCTGAGAGGGCATAAATTCAAATCGAGGAAAGGCGGTTGTAGGATAGATGTGCCGAAGTTTGCCTTTAGCCAGCGGGTGGTTGATTGCTGGAACAAACTTCTGTCTGTCGTTGTAGAAGTTGATAGCTTAAATAAATTCAAGGCAAAACTTGACAAAGATTTGGAATGAGGGGATGGGTGAAATAAGGGTTTTTTTTTTTTGGCTGATGCTATATAAGCTTGCTTTCTTGCATCATGTGCCCTTGCTAATGCTAAAAGAAGAAGCAATTGCAGAGAGAACAAAAAGTGAAATTCCAGCCTCTGTATGAGTCTTTAAAGGTGTTATCTTATCTACCTGCCTCACATCAGGTGGAATCTGTTGTTTACCAAAACATCTCTTCCTATTGTCCTTTATATCTTTCCCCACCATTTTACTCTGTTGTTAGTGGGCCTGGGTGATTATCACTTCTTACTTGTCAGACCATTAATAGTGCTTTTTCTTTAAATATGTTTGTTGTTTATTTTTTTGTAGAAATTGTCTTGCACCGTCACTAAGGTTGGTATAAAGACCTACTGGAAATAATGATCAAGAAATGATTAAAATGAAGTTTTCAAACTTGGTCTAGGACTCCCATTAAGTTCATTTTGACTTTTTCAAGGACTATTCAATGCCATTTTGGTAAATTCAGATGCAATCAACAACTTTATGCTACATCAGAATAAAGAATAAAACCCACGTCAAAGAGAAATAAATCAAATCTGAATTTCTTTCCTGGAGTAAGGGAACACGACAAAATCATGTGAGTGGTGCAGGGAAGTGCTTATTACAGTCATAATATGTATATGAAAATGGAATTGTTTTACTTTTACATGTATTTGTACTTTGTGTGTTCCTGAACACCTGATGAGATTTCCATTCTACTAAAATTGAATTGTTTGTGCTTCCAAATAGGAAATAGTACCCCCACACATCTTACTCAGTTCCAGTTCCTTTAAAAAGAAACTGAATAGTTCCTTATTATTTTCATTTGACTATTTTGTGGCCAAAACAATAGTCGTTGAGACAATATAGTAGTGTAATTTTTCTTTGCAAGTATATTACCAAAATTATTTAAATTTTATAACGGCCTCCGTAGCCGAGTGGGCAGGAGCGGGAGTGCAGTAGCACACGCTCTTTGAGTAGACCGGGGTTCAAGCCCCTGACTGCTGAATACGGTCGATCTGCCAACCCGCACTGGACCAGCGTGGCAGATTATGGTCCATTTCCCTCAGCATGAATTGTTGAGGAGGCTTCCACCCTGCAGTGGGTTGATAATGGCTGCACTTTACTTTTTTACATCAAATAATAATAATAATAAAAGTTTTGTATAACTTTTATAGATAGAGGAAAGAAAAATTCACTTGAAAATGCTTGTGGGTTCTTTTCACTGAAAAAGGAGATTGTTTTATTGGGAGACTGTCGGTATTGTCAGCAGAACAGATAACATTTTTTGTTAAAACAATGCATTAATAAACTGGAATAAAACAGGGTGTCCAAGCTAGAAGTATCCAAAAATAGGAGCTTATAATGCGAGAACCACTCATTATATTTTCCCAAACAAAAGCACAGTCAATAGGAAATCTCTCCAAGATTTGTTTCGTCACACTGTCAATGTCACTAGTGCAGGCGCATCACCAGTAGTCATGCACATGCAAAAATGGCATAAGAATGGCTGTTGATAATCCCAATTATCTTTATCTGTTGTTATTCAGTGACCACTGGGCCTGGCTGCCTAGACCTCCGGATATGACTCCATTGGACCTTTTTGAATGGGGCATTATTAAAGACTATATATATCAGAGAAAAGTTTGGTATTTTGACAATTTGAAACAGTGTATCGTTCAAGCAGTTGCTCTGATAATGCCTCAGATGCTGGAAAACACTTGGCGAGAGCTCGAGTATCGTTTTGACATCTGTCGATCTACAAAAGGTGCCCACGTTGAACTTTACTAACCTTCATAAAAATGTGTTGAGTTACTCTATATAATAATAAAAAAATTATTTTAATACACTTTTAGATGCTGAGATATGTGTGTGTATTTTTGGATACCTCTAGCGCAGACACCCTGTACAATTAATGATGAATTAAACTATCCAGTTTATGCCAACCTAATTTTATATTATTATTAGTGGTGGTAAATGATGAAAGAAAGCAAGCTTATGCAGATGAAGAAAAAAATACAGTAGTTGGTTGGTGGAACAGACTTCCATCACTTGTGTAAGTTGATAGCCTAAATAAATTTAAGGCTCAGCTGGACAGGTATTTCGAACGAACAGAGGGGTGAAATGGAAGTGGTTTTTTTTTGGCTGATGCTGCATAAGCTTGCTTTCTTGCATCATATGCCTCTGCTAATGCTAAACTGTCCTTTCTCAACTTGAATTTCTGCCTCCTCATGTGTTTTATGAGCAAGAGAAAGAATCCCATCAGCATTCGGCCTACAAAATCCATTCAAGGCTTGGAACCCCTCAGTCTGATCTCCCCAGAGTTGCCTAGTCTAGAGACATCACAATTTTTCAAAAACTTTGACAAATCCACTCCAGTTACCTGCCAAAAAGAACACTTTCTATGCTTTCCTTCTCCTCTTGAAATAACACAGAGAACATATCACAATCTTGCTTTCACCAGGTATCAGAGTGCAATGTGTATTGAGTCACAGTTCAAGTACAGAGCTGTGACTGACTGAACTTAGCAAGAGTTCAAGAAGGCAGTTGGAAATTATATCTTGAATATTCCAAAGAATTAGGAGGGATAGTGAGTGGAGTACTAGAAAGAATGTTAACAATGAATTCTCAGTACTACTAATGAGGTTCAGAGAGTAAACATGGGAGGCAGTTGCTTTCATGCTCCATTCTCTTATTAATATTACATTCTATTTAATAAAAGTAAATAAAGATCACATATTTCTCTTAGGGATTACCCAGATTTCTAATCTCTTTCTTTGTATAAGCATATCACAAATATGTTTCTGCTGCATCTAAAAACTGGACATTCTCTTTTGCTCTTGGCATTATTTTTGTTCTAAACAGCTACTCTCTCCCTCTCTGTACAAATCTCAAATCAATTCTACCATGGAATTCTAATCTATCATTTATAAGCTGTTCTAAACATGTGTTAGATAAGAAGCATTGCCACCTTCATAAGTGTAAGGTTTGATTTATTATTTGTAAGTAGTAATTCAAGAGTCAGTCTTCTTTTACCTATCAGAAAGAGAACGTGGTAAAAGATTACTAAACTCTGCTGTAATAAGCAGTTTTGCCAAAATACACTAAATTAAACGAATGTGAAGGAATGGTTATCAGGTCAGCCTGACTATGTGAGGTATAAGCCATAAAGAAGAAATTTTCCTTGTATCAGTGAAGGTTCTCAGCCTCGACATACATTTAAGTATGATTACATGACACATCAAGTTGTAAAAATGCAAACAGAGGTGTTTCTTTTTTTTTTTTTTTCTTTTTTTTTCTTGTTTTTACAGACTGTTTTTAATCATTTGCTTGAGTAAGACCATAACTGAAAAAAATTGGAAATAGTGAAAAATTTAAAGAGCACCATTTAATATTAATAGTAATGAAGGAAAGGAATTTACTCTTCAACAGCTGCATGCATTATTCACATCTAAAATGATTAATTTTTACATTACTTAAAGTGCAAACAATCAGATTACTAGGAAATCTTTAGATTATGGTATAGCACTAAAGAATATCTTCTGTTATGTACAAAATTACTTATCTGGGTTCCTGGAAGCGAAAATTAGCCCACCTTTCTATTTAAGTTGCATTACAAGAAGATAACTCTTCTCTGACTGCTCAAATTCCTTTACAAAGAATTACACGGGAATTTATTTTGGCCAAATGGTTGTAAAAAAATACCTAAAAGCCCTAGTTTTCATTATCAGGTATCTTTAATCAAGGTAACTCAAATTAAGGAAATCTATAAATAATGGTTAATTTATGAACTTGGAGAAACCTAAGGTTTAATTAACAGTGAAAATTGAAAGTGCAATGAGATAATTATTTAACATTGATTGCATTTATATAGATGTTATTTTTAATTCATTCTTTTCACTTTTCAGAATCAAGGAGGAGAATCTGTTTTCAAGTCAACCAAATGAGTGAAACAGCAAGCATAGAAAAAGTGTTGCCTTGCGTGCTTTAAATAATCATAAGAAAAAAAGTTTTTTAATTCAAAGTGAACAATCAATACTTTCAGTAAGAACCATCATAATATGGTATTTTCAGGTTAAACTGTCCCTGAAGTTATCTTGATAGACTGTAATGCTTCACATTTATAAAAGCCAAGAAATATAGAATAATTATGTTACCAATTCTAAATCAACAGAATTATGTTTAGTGCATAAACAGTTCGAAATAAGAAAAAATTCAGAATTTTTTAAAAGTTTTCAGAGATTCTGAAACCGAAATTAAAGTTGGCAATATATGAAATATGAAAGAAGAACATGGTTTGAAAGCATTGATGTATTCACATCACAAAACCATTCATACTCTAGAAAAACAATTTGCTTGTGAAATGTGTGGTAAATCATTTTCACAGTCAAGGAACCTAAAAAGACATTTATTAGTTCATACTCAGGAAAATCCATTTTCTTGTGAAATATGTAATGAAACGTTTTTACAGTAAAGTTCCATGAAAACCCATTTGTTAGTTCATACTCAGGAGAAACCATTTACATGTAAAATATGTACTAAGGAATTTTCAACGACATCTGGTCTAAAAACACATCTGTTAGTTCATACTCAGGAGAAGCCATTTTCTTGTGATGTATGTGGCAAGGCATTTTCACAATCAAGTAACCTGAAAACCCATTTGTTAGTTCATACTCAGGAGAAACCATTTAAATGTGAAATTTGTGGCAAGTCATTTTCACACTCAGGTGACCTGAAAAGGCATCTATTAGTTCATACCAAAGAGAAGAAATTTTGTTGTGAAATATGTGGCAAGGCATTTTCACAATCAAGTAACTTGAAAACACATTTGTTCATTCATAATGAGAAGAAGCCATTTTCTTGTGAAATGTGTGCCAAAGCATTTTCAGACTCAAGTAACCTGAAAAAACATCTGTTAGTTCATACCAAAGAGAAGAAATTTTCGTGTGAAATATGTGGCAAGGCATTTTCTCGATCAAGTTACTTGAAAACCCATTTGTTAGTTCATACCAAAGAAAAGCCTTTTGTTTGTGAAATATGTAACAAGACATTTTCACTATCAAGTAACTTGAAAACCCATTTGTTATTTCATAATCAGGAGAAACCATTTCCTTGTGAAATATGTGCCAAGGAATTTTCAAGATCAAGTAACCTGAAAAGGCATCTATTAGTTCATACCAAAGAGAAGAAATTTTGTTGTGAAATATGTGGCAAAGTATTTTCACGATCAAGTAACCTGAAAGCACATTTGTTCATTCATAATGAGAAGAAGCCATTTTGTTGTGAAATATGTGCCAAAGCATTTTCAGACTCAAGTAACCTGAAAAAACATCTGTTAGTTCATACCAAAGAGAATAAATTTTCGTGTGAAATATGTGGCAAGGCCTTTTCACGATCAGGTTACTTGAAAACTCATTTGTTAGTTAGTACCAAAGAAAAGCCTTTTGTTTGTGAAATGTGTAAGAAGGCATTTTCACAATCAAGTTCCATGAAAACTGATGTGTTTGTTCATACTCAGGAGAAACCATTTACATGTGAAATATGTACTAAGGAATTTTCAACGACATCTGGTCTAAAAACACATCTGTTAGTTCATACTCAGGAGAAGCCATTTTCTTGTGACATATGTAGCAAGGCATTTTTATGCTCAAGTGAGCTGAAAAGACATTTCTTAGTTCATACCAGAGAGAAGAAATTTTGTTGCGAAATATGTGGCAAAGCATTTTCACTATCAAGTAACCTGAAAACCCATATGTTAGTTCATAATCAGGAGAAACCATTTCCTTGTGAAATATGTGCCAAGGAATTTTCAAGATCAAGTAACCTGAAAAGGCATCTATTAGTTCATACCAAAGATAAGAAATTTTGTTGTGAAATATGTGGCAAGGCATTTTCACAATCAAGTAACCTGAAAACGCATTTGTTCATTCATAATCAAAAGAAGCCATTTTCTTGTGAAATATGTGCCAAGGCATTTTCACACCCAACTAACCTGAAAAAACATCTGTTAGTTCATACCAAAGAGAAGAAATTTTCTTGTGAAATATGTGACAAGGCATTTTCACGTTCAAATGACCTCAAAACTCATTTGTTAGTTCATAATCGGGAGATGCCATTTTCTTGTGAAATATGTTCCAAGACATTTTCACATTCAAGTAAACTGAAAAGACATCTGTTAGTTCATGCCAAAGAAGAAATTTTCTTGTGAAATATGTGCCAAAGCTTTTCATGATCAAGTTACCTTAACCCTCCTATTGTGTTCGTATTTTGGTTTCACTTATTGTGTTCAAGTCAATATGACCCCGAGCGTCTATGGGTGTCGTTTTTTTATTGGTGTTAAATTAATATGGCAATAATGTGTTTACTAAATAATAAAAGAAATAAGAATATATGTAGCATTTATTTACCAAAAGTTTGCTTATGAACGGCAGTAATGGATAACCAATTGTTACGTACATCCAAAAAACATAGTTGTTATATCATACATTTAGTTTTTTACAGTCTTGGCAGAAGTAATATACATTAGCTTTACATATATATTTTGAGCAATTACAACATAGTATATTGGTCTTGTTGTGCTTTGAAGAGGGACAAAAATTACATCTTTTACTCTTATTTGTGGTCGGCTGTTCCCTTGCTTTGGCAGTGCTGGTTGATGGTCGTGCCCTTCTAATCATTTCAGCAACAAGAATACTTCAAGGAAGGAGTTTTCTTTCTTGCAGTAAGGGAGCGATCAAGGAATTACCCAGTTCTTCAAGAAATAGTCAACTTTTTGTAAGTTTGCCAGCATTCCAGGTTGAATTTACTTTGCACCACAGAACATAGGTGTTGTAAGCAGAAACGGCCATGATATTATAAAAGATAGACATTGGCCATCTGCATGTGTGGTATAACCAACTTGTTTAAAGTATCTACATCACCTTTAGTTTTATTGTAATCTAAAATCATAAATGGCTTTTTATGATCTTTATCACACACACACACTGGAATCGTGGTGAAAGGTGCTCGTGAGTCACATTTTTATTCTGTTTCGGAATGTAAGAAACTACCGTTGTGTTATTGCTAAAGTAGAACTTTGAAGAAAGGACTTCCTGTTGCAGACCAATTCAGTTGGCAGTTCTGGCTTGTTTTTTCGAATAATGCCAAGCACGGTAATATTTCTTTTCAATAGCATCTGCCCCAGTTTGTAAGATGTAAAAAAAATTATCTAGTTACGTTTTGCCCTTTTAGACCATAAGTAAGGTGTAGCACAACTCTTTTATCATGGCCTTTTTCTGGAGGTTCACCTTTTTTTTCCCGAGGTATACTTGCATGTTATATGCATAAGCCTTTATAGAATCACATAAAGTCCAAATCTTGATTTCTTATTTGGCTGGCTTGTTGGCTATATACTGCCTAAATGGGCAATGGCCTCTAAAAGGTAGATGAGTAACTCATCTACCTTTTAGAGATGAGTTACTCAGATGAGGAGATGAGTAATCTACTATTACAGTTACTCGTCTACTATTACATTTTCGTTTACTCATCTACTATTACATCTTCATTAGCATTATAGACCGTAGGTAGAATTGCAACCCATTCATCCCACAAGTCCCATATGGCAGCTAATTCATCAGTCTGGCACCGTTGTGATCGAGTTCCTTTACATCAAAGTGAATTATTTGCAAAATTACATGGAATCATTGTAGGGGCATCGTTGCCCTGAATATAGGGCTGCCTACATTTCCATCCCATAGGCTGGAGGTTGCCTTCCCATGAAATTTATACACTCCGGCTAAAAGCAGTAGGCCGAAATATGCTAATTCAACTACTGTTAGTTCTTGCAACTAGTCACCATAAATTCTTTTTCCTTCTAAATTTGACATCTTCAAAATTAAGTTTACATTTTTTGGCACAAAAAATAAGCAGGAGGATTTTATATCATATTCTAGACGTACTGTACCTTGGCCCGCAATTCAAAGTAAAAATATTTTCTGATGAAAATCTTCCTTGTTGATTAGGTGTGTTGCAGTTCCACACTATATTGCCATATTTCGATTTTGCGTAATTAGCCACAACAGCGTCTGAAATCATAGGTTCTACTTCTTCATCTGATTCACTATGCACCTGTGTACTACGTTGTAGTACAGAGGTGTACAGTGAAGTACTGTCATTACCATCAGAAGTATACAAAAGATTCTCAATTTCACTATCAACGATCTCTTAATACACATCTTCAACAATTTCTCCCTATTGTTTTCTGTTAGAGTAGCACTGAGCTTGATGTTTACCAAGAAACTGACACACAAGTGCGCACTGGCAGATATGTGCGAGAAGGCACCAACAAGCCCCCACCAGCATCAACAGGCACCAACTTGTCATTCACCACGAGCAAATAGCGGGCATGTTGAAACTTGTTCAAGAAATGTGATAATGTAAGTTATTTCTAGGAAAATAAAACAAAACCAATAAAATATGATCATTTATGATAATTCGCTTCTCATTCCTTAAATTTTAACAAAACTGATTGTCAGGTCATATTGACCTGAGCACAATAAGTGTAACAATTACATTTTTAAAAAAAAATTCAAATTTTTTTGTCAATCTAGGTACACCGTTATTAAGGTATATAAAAGTCAGAGCGGCAACAAAATATTTAAATAAATATAGGATTTATGGATATTAAAAGAAGGCAACTGGGTCATATTAACCCGAACACAATAGATGGGTTAAAACCAATTTGTTGGTTCATACTCAGGAAAAGACATTTGCATGAGAAAAATTTGGCCAAGCATTTTCACAATCAGGTAATCTCAGAATACACCTTTTAGTTCATACAAAAAAAGAAGACAGAAGCTATTTTTGTTGTGAAATATATGGCAAAGCATTTTCACACTCACTTAACCTGAACAGACACTGTTTAGTTTATGACTCGGGCGAAACTGTTTCCTTGTGAAATGTATAGATGATTATTTTTACAAGGATGTAACTTGCTCATTCATACTGAGAATGAAATAATTTCTTGAGAAATATTGTTACAAGTCATTTTCAAAGTTAAGTGTGTTTACCCTGTTCATGTGATTGTCAGTAAAGAAAGCCAACAGAACCACTAGAAACTTTGGCTAACTTACCCGGAAAATTAGTTTGCCGATGCCGCACTCTAGTACTGCTCGCTCAGTAAACAAACAATAGGCGTTAGAGGTGTGGAGCAGAAGTCGAGAATGATATATTGGCTGACAGGTAAGTGTGGCAAACAATGAAATGATTGGTGGTGGACGACAAGCTACTGTTAGTCATTGGTTGGCATTATGAAGTGTATTTATGAGTAAAGAATGGTGCATAATTAGTTTTGTAATGAACGGTAAACAGGTAATAGTAGCGATATTTGTAAAGTAAATAAAAAATTACTTGATTTTTTGATGAAAACTAAATAAGACCAAAATTGTACTGTTTTAAGTACAATGATTATTTTAAACTAATTGAATCACGAACAGTCACGTGGAAAGTTCTGGTATTGTAAAAAATGTTCTGCACGAATTTCTTTATTAAAACATAGTTTTATGAAAAATACAAAACTTTCATTAAAAAAGGTAATGCATATTATATACTTTTGGTCAACCTGCAGGCCAGTAACTGTTCCATCTGCAGATTTTGAAAGTAAACAGCAATTAAGTTTTATAAGAAACTAAGAGATATTTGCGAATTGCAGTTGTTAAAAAAACCGATTAAGTTGGGCTGATCGGGGAAACTAGAAGCAGACAAAACTATTGGTAAAACCAAAAGATCACAGTGGACGAAATGTAACTGCTAAGAAGAAATTGGTGTTTTGGAGTATTTGAAAAATCAAAATTCGTCTTCATGAAATTCATAAAAAATCGGAAAGAAAAAAACTTTTATGGAGTATTAGAAAAGTGAAGAAAAATGCTACCATCATAACAGATGAATGGTGTGGATATAGGTGTATTACTGCGTTAGAAAAAAAGAATCGCAAACATTTAATGGTGAAACACAAAGAACATTTTGTAGATCCACATGCAGGAACACATGAATAATATCGAAACTCAGTGAAAGAGACTAAAAGACTAAATGGCAGCTATAAAGATATGTTGACGGTCACATAAATGAATATATGTGGCGTCAAATATATGGGAAAAATTAACTACTTTTCAGAATATTAATCAAATTGCGAATAGCTATTGAGATCCAACTATATGATTTGTATTCATGAAATTTTTTTTTGTTTTTTTTGAAAAAGTTCCATTCGTTTTTATGTTCTTCATTGTTTTTTTTCTCATTATTAAAATTGCATTTTTGGAGTTCATGAGAGTTTTTCCTATATTATTGATATAGGTTTGGTTACAAAAAGGGAAAAAGGTTTCTTTATTTTTCGTTATATTTCATAACCTGGCCTTAAATGGTAGGCTAGGAAAAGAAAGAAAGATTCTTTATAAATATATACATATATTGTGAAAAGCTATTGAGGTATTGATTGACGTTATGATACGTGTGTATCCGCACAAGTGTCTTTAAAAATAAAAATACAGTAATAAAAAATTAATATTTTGTTAAACAATTTGTGCACTAGTCCACTCATGATTCTAAAGAAATAAGGTCATGCTGTCCCTCCATTTCGGGAGGGTTCAAGCTACCATGGGACTCAAATGGAGATAACCTGACCTTATTTCACCATTAGGGCAAGTTACCATTGAGCCAAATGAGCATTAGTGCTTCTGAGATTAGGGCAAGTGATACTAAACTGATCTTATCATCTGTTGTGTTCACGCACCAATCAGTACATCGTTTTCCATGCCTACTGTCAATCAATACAGGGTGTCCGTAAACGATGTTTTCGATTTTGATATTTTTTATTCAGAATTACTTCAAGCTACACTCATGAAACACATACCAGCTGAAAGATCAATAAGTTTTTAAATTGCCACTCGACTGCCAGTTTAGCATTCTACACGCTACACAGCGCTACATTCACCAGAATAGCAAAATGGGAAATGGGCTGGAAAAAGCGTTGTGTGTTAGCATTTCATGGAACAAAATCTGGATTTATTTTTGTGAGGTTATGGGAAGGACAATGTGTACATACCTCCACTACCAATGGCACTGCAAGAGCTGAAGGCACGGATCACAAAGGCCTTTGGTAAAATTGATTGCGAAATGAAGCACAGTGTGTGGCTGAAGATTGAATATCGCTATGATATCATTCGAGTTACTCGTGGTGCCTATATTAAACTTTACCAATAAATTTATGCACCTTCATAAAACCTATTAAATTGACCTTTAAGCTGGTATGTGTAGTTTGAAGGAATTCTGAATAAGAAAATATCAAAATCGGAACCATCATTTTCGAACACCCTGTATATCATTCTAGACTTCTGCTCCAGACCGATAACACCTACTATCTGTTTACCGAGCGAGTGGTACTAGAGTGTGGTATCGGGAAACTAATTTTCCTAGTAAGTTCCCAGCCGACGTTTCCCGTGGTTCTTGTGTTGGCTTTCTTTACCTTTGCCGTGCTTGCTTATTCATCTGTATTAATACCTATTTCCTGCTATAATATTTGATTTTTAGACTGCAATGAATTTTAGACATAAATAATCTGGAAACATTTCAGTTTCTTGCTCCTGAACCCCATTACCTAATTTATTGCTCAGTACATTACCTTTTCTTTTAATGTATTATTGTATTTCTACAATCAGTTGATTTAAAACATAAAAATTGAATTAAAAACAAATGATTTTCATTCAGAAGATGGCCACTTTGAATAGTGTAGTGTGGCATAGTCAAAAACACTTATTCTTCTAATTAACCTTTCTGTTGTGGAATGTATTATAACACGTTTTCTGTTTGAAGCCAGTTTGCAATTCCTGTATTGTCTTCTGACAATATGTGGCCCTTTTTACTGTTAGAAACATTTCTCATGTTAGTACAGATGACAGAATGTTTTCACTAATTTGAAATGAAAAGACCATTTATTAAATCGCAAAAAATAATTAATATTCATTTCTTACTCAAATCATGAATGATAGCAGTATATCTCCAGAAATGTGAATTTCTCATTGGTAACTTAAGAATGCTTCGACTCAAAGCCACATAAGCTACATCCTCATAGGCCATGTTTATTATTATTATTATTAATAGCCATATGGTGCAAGGAAGCCTGAGGCTTATGCTGCACCAAGAAAAAAAAGAAAATTCCCAAGTTGCCCTAAGAGAGAGAGAGAGAGTCAAAAGTAGAAGGGAATCACCAAGAAACAGATGTGGTGTGCCAAGCCCATACTCACCAGATGTGAGCCTCCGGGGTTAAGTCTCAACGGGGATCATGTCAACCAATGAAAGAACATAGGAATTACAGAAATTTAAGATCACAAACTCCAATGGAGGAAACACCGGATTATCACTTCACCAGATGCTGTTTATGGGGGTGTTTCTGATATATGTTTAATTTTTGATAGAAATTCTCTATCACTAAAGTTGATAGAAAGTTACAAGTTTCACTTTCAATATTTAAGTGCACTACTGGAAATAATGATCAAAAAGTGATCAAACTGAAGTTTTTTTAGCTTGGTCGAGGACTCCAGATAAGTTCATTTTGATTTAGACAAGTACAGTTCATAGCTATTATAGCAAATTCGTACGCAATCAACGATTTCTGTGATCCCAAATTCTTGATGAAATTTTCATTCTACTAAAATTGCATTCAATTCAGTTTGTACTTCACAAAGATCAAATACAGTCCCACACATCTTACTGAGTTCCAGTTCTTATAAAAATAAACTGAATGGTATTTTCCTTTGTCCTTTTTATAGCCAGAACAATATTTGAGCATTGATTAGATCCCAAAAGATAATTAATGTTCAGTTGTTACATGAAAAGCATACATGATAGCACATCTCCGGAAAAGGTGAATTTCTCAAGGATAAATTTAGAATGTTTAGGCTGGGTGCTACACAAGCCACATCCTCATAGGCCACATGTAGTCCCAATGATTATCACTTATATTATATAAGCAACTACACCGATGAGTCAAAACATGACCAGCGAGTCGTTATGCAAATCGAAGCAACTGTAGGTGAATTGCGGCGCGGGTCGGGACACGGTATAAAAAACACCTGATACTGAGCATTAACCAGTGTTGCTCTTGTTCTTCAGATGGGAAAGGCAGCAGACTTAAGCGAGTCTGACAAAGGCCAAATTGCAATGGCCAGACGACTGGGTCAGAGCATATCCGAAAGGCACGGCTGGTGGGGTGCTCATGGTCAGCCGTGGTTACTACCTACTAAAAGTGGTTCGAGTATGGGGAACCCACGAACCGCCGGCAAGGTGTTGGACGACCACGGCTCATTGATGCTCGAGGTGAGCAAAGGCTCTCCCGGATGGTACGTGGCAACAGAAAGATGACTGTGGTGCAACTCGCCAGTAATTGGAATGCTGGTGACAGGAGTAATGTGTCACAACACAATATATCGAACCCTGTTTTAATTAAGGTTTTGTGGCATCCAAACCATTCCCCAGAACTAAGGTGGCGTTCAAAGCATTTTAGGTAATTCAGAATATTAAAGCCCAGCCCAGCATAACACTGATGCCCAGCCAACCCAAAGTAACATAACATAAGTATTACATTTGAAAAATATCTGATAGTGCAAGAGCTGCTAGGTCACCGGTGATATAGGAATATTTCTTAACATTATGCAACTTAGGAATAAACTGCTGCTGCAGTAACTACATATTACAAGGAAAAAAGAGAGGGGGAATTGGTTACCCTAAAGGTGGGTAAAGCTGGTTGCCCTGGCAACGTAAGTTTTGATTAACGTCTTTATAGAAATTCCCTGTAGCAATGGGCCAATCTTATTGGAAGGGTGACAAGACTTCTCCGCCCCATTAAAATATTTGTCAGTAATATCGTCAAATTGTTTCAGAACACGAAATCCGAAATATTTTCGAAATGGTTTCCCAAATATTTTAATTATAACGGATTCGGAGTTGACCGTTAGTCATTTGTATGAATAATGATATAGAACTTCCAAATCTATATTAAAATTAATTATTACTCTTTACTATGAACTCAAAGCCACAGCTCATACAGCGAGTCAACTCCCACAGACATCTATGGTACACTGTTTCGGAATAAACAGAACAAAATGTTTTTCATGAATATTTTATTTTGAACAGTGTCACCGAAGGGAATATTCAATATAATATGCCTCTGGCATGCAAATTCCGAGTATCCAATAGAAATAAATCTACCATCTTATAGAGCAGCCAAAAAAACCATTCCTGATTTTTTTGGTTTGCTCAGTGGGATATCCACATGTCCGGTACTCAGGCTGGCAAGTCATTGTTGTTTAAATGATTCTTTGAGATGACGGGCTGTTGCATGACTTGAACCTGTACAGTCAGAGCCGGAGATGGCGTGTTGGGCAGTATCGTCTCAACACCCGGACCGTACTTACACTTCTCGTGGCCCGAGGCACTAAGCGTTTGCTGACCAACTTTAAAGATACCAGAGGCCAAAAAAAAACTTGCATATATAATACTGCTATATGTGGGGTGTTGAGGATCATAGTGGTTGTAAGTCAGTAATTTTATAAATATGAATATGAGCTGTTCATATTTCCCACCTTCTCTAGGTGTTCACTGTTTAGTTTCATAGCAAAGTAAGTGAAAGTTGCTGTTCTAACCAAGAGATGTCAGCACTTATTTTGAATAGTTAATAATATGAGCAAAAGGTTTAGAACCATAGTGAAGTAAGTCTGACTTACACCATTCTGTTCCTAAACAGCTTGTATGATGGAGGAGATGTTTCAACTTTCTATTATTGTAGCAAAATGTCTTTTCTTATTTCGTATTTCACATCTTCATATAGCTAGATGTCTTTTAAGTTGAAATCTCAAGGAATGGAGCACGTCAAAAGGCCAACCAAGTAGAAGAAGCATGCCAGGAAACTTCTTTCAGACCTAGAAAACATAAAAGGAAAGAGTCAAAAAGAGCTGTAGCTAGAAGACTTCGCATTTCGTGTCAGGCGTATGTGAACTCAAAAGGAACACAAGTAAGCGGTTTGAAAACTTAGCTTGCGGTTGTAAAAAAATACATATTAGAGTCCTTAACAGAAGAACAAAGGAGAAAACAATTTGATAATTTTATCTCCATGGCTGATTTTTTGTCGACAGAATGCATATTTATGCAGTCTTATGCATCATGAACCTATAAAGCAAAGGCAGCCTCGAATGGCAGTTAGGGAAGAAAGCAATGTACAAATCTGTCTTACATTCAAAAAGAGAATACCAAAATACGTGTTTGTAAAGAATTCTTTCTCGACACTGTTGTATCTGATGGAATTGTGACAAGAGCTTGAGAAAAAATAAGGAAGGAGAAGTCTGCAGCATGTCAAGGGAAGTATGTCCCGTCACTGTGGGCTCTATGAAAGAAAATGGACGGATGACGCCATTTTTGTGCACTCCTAACCAGACATTGATTTGCATGATTTGCATTATGTTTGCCATTAAGTATGGAGGCTACATGTTTTTTTTTTTTTTTGTTATTTGTTGGCGCATCAGCTTCTTTGGCCATAATGCACCCTCCAAAGATTTTGCATTTACTCTGATCCAACCCCGAGGCGGGATTCCAACCCGCGACCTTTGGGTTGCCAGGCAGGCACTTTACCCTACCAGCTAGCCCGGTCTGCGAGGCTACATGTCCAATCCGGGACAGTTTGCAATGCGGAGCAGACGATTTAAATCGGGGACGTCTGGCCACTTTACTCTTAGGTCAACCCTCCTTATTGGCTTTGACATTCAGTTCCCTGAAAGGGATGTCTTCATCCAATGTACACGTGTAGGAAATCGTGAACGGGTTTTCCTTTTTCATTATGGAGCCACTGTATCTTCAGCCAGTTTACATTTTCACCTTCAAAATTCTTCTTCCGTTTTTTTATGCCTTTTTCAAGAGCATCTGTTTTCAGAAAGTCATCTTGTTGCATCTTTACAACCATAAACCTGTTGTGTCTTCTGGCAGACTTCATATTATCAAACCATCCATCCAGAACACAGATAATCTTGTTTTTTCAGTTTGCCCAATCAGCCCAAAGTCTGAATCATTTGGAAGGTAAGTGTGGCCAGAGACCATGAATTTGTGGTCTATGACTTGAACTGAAGTCTCTTGAATCAATTTCATTAACAATAAAGATAGCTTGATGTTCTAATTTTGGCCATTGCATTTGTCACTATATATCATCACATGCTTGCTTTTTTTTTTTTTTTTTTGTTCATCTTAATGTGCTTGGTCAGGCAAGAAGCAATTCTTCTGGACACTGGATGACATGGTCTCATCCCAAACGTATATGTAGCCAAAGTTATTTGTGACGCCATGCAAACCTAAATTATCGTAGGCCTCAGAAACAGTTAATTTTGGAAATGGTAGGGCTTTTTGTAAATCTATCGTGATTGACAAAAAGCCCATCAATCGGCTGTTTATACTTACCACAGACCTTGCAAGTGTCCTTTCGGGGAACGTGAAAATGTAAATTAAATTCTGTGATGAAGACATGTCTATAGTAATACTCTTTAAAAGGTTCAGTCTATTTTTGCTCTCACTATTCACAATAATGAGAGCAAAATTGGATTATCTTTTTGAGTGTAATGACTTTGAAATGCTGGGAAAATATTAATGCGAGACTTAAGTAACTGTTTTTGTTTATCAGTTATCTTTTATGCCGTTACATGTTTACCCCTTAAATCTTCTCCTGCAGACTTCTCCTTCCTTATTTTTTCTCAAGCTCTTGTCACCCTTCCATCAGATACAACAGTGTCGAGAAAGAATTCTTTACAAACACGTATTTTGGTATTCTCTTTTTGAATGTAAGACAGATTTGTACATTGCTTTCTTCCCTAACTGCCATTCGAGGCTGCCTTTGCTTTATAGGTTCATGATGCATAAGACTGCATAAATATTATTTTTTTATTATTATTATTATCTGTTTATTTCCAAAAGGAAACCACCCCGGGACGGCAAAGTGCCAGGAGGGTGCTAAGTACGGGGGCTCACATCTAGTGAGTATGGGCTTGGCAAACCCAGGGTCCTCAGCTGGATATCATCATTCTTCTCTTTCTTGGTGATTCCTTTCTACCTCTCTCTCTCTCTCTCTCTCTCTCTCTCTCTCTCTCTCTCTCTCTCTCTCTCTCTCTCTCTCTCAGGGGTAACTTGGGAATTTTTTTTTTTTTTTTTTGGCTGGTGCAGCATAAGCCTCAGGCTTCCTTGTACCATATGGCCATTAATAATAATAATAATAATAATAATAATAATAATAATAATAATAAGTACATATCAGGGTACGAGATACTACATGCAGTGGGTTACATATACTGAACACGTAGTCTCGTCCCGAAATATTATATACACATTTTATGTTTAATATATACAGTATTTACACATTGATGATTCTGTACATACATTATACAACTGATATATTTACAATTCACTAATAATTCCATCTATAAATTACATATTAACATAACTGTTACAGAAGATATATTTTTACAGTGAACAAATTATTATTGTTCTTAAAGCAGAAAGTTTCTCTTTTACTCTAAATTCTTTGGTACTTTGCAGCCGATTCATATTTCGGTAAGTCTGTACGAATCCTGGAAGATCTCTTTCCGGTATTTTGCATCCTCACACAGTTTTTCGGCATCTATGTGTAGTGAGTTAAATATTTTCGCTGCATTTGATGGGAAGAATCTTTGCAGGCTACTAAGATTGTTCAGGACTGAACGCAGTGGATTATTTACTTCTCCGCAACGTCTACCAGTGGCACGCGGTTTAACTAGAATATTATCCAGGACTGGAGCATCTACTCTGCCTGTGAGCATTTGTGCGAGAGTGTGTATATTCCTGTTAATTGTCCGCTGCATCCAGGGTGTGATGTTAAGGTTTGAGTAGAAAATGGCCCTTGAGATAGTAAAAGGGTGGCCAGCAACTCTGTTAAGCCATCGCAAGAACCAGTACTCGATCCCAAGGACGGACTTATAATGTGAATCTGGAGCTGAAGACCAGATTTGCGAGGCATACATTGCAATTGGCAGGACACACATTAAAATGTACTTGGTCGCTAGCTGAGGATCCCTAATTCCTACCAGTTCCTGTCTGGTAGCCCATAAAGCGGCGAATATTTTTGTCTTCATATGGGCGAAGTGTTGAGCAAAGGTGAGTCTGTCATCCCACTTAAGACCCAGGTCCAGGTGAGAGTGCACTTTTTCCACACTAGACCCGTTCTCAGAGATCGAGATGTCATTTTTATTCTGCTTGCAAGTTATGGTCATTTGGGCAGACTTCTGCGCATTAATACGGAGCCCGATGCAATACAGGTAGCTCTCAAATTCTCGGATTGTGCTATTTGCCATCTGACAAATACCTTCTGCTGATTCATGGTCTTTGGAAGTGATGAAGAATTTTACATCGTCAGCATATGCATTCTGTCGACAAAAAATCAGCCATGGAGATAAAATTATCAAATTGTTTTCTCCTGACTACGGAGGCGCCTTTAGAGAGATAAATAACTAAGATTAGAGAGATAAATAACTTTAGAGAGATAAATAACTAAGATAAATAACTAAGAATAATTCGCTGTATAACTAAGAGATAAATAGCTTAGTTATACAGCGAAAATGTTATTGGGTTCACATTACGATATACAAATTAACAATACGTTGGTGTCTCTGGAACTGATTAATATCGTAAAGCAGGGTACACGGAATTGTATAGCCACGCACGTGGTTTGGAATGTGGTATTTATGAATGTTTAACATTCATTTTTTGCAATTAATGTTCATATTTTCGATTTTGTTGACACTTGATACTTGGGAAAAAAACCTCGTAAACTCGGGTACTCATAAAGCGAAAACTCATAAAGCGAGAACTGCCTGTATATATACATATAAATATATATATATATTTTTTTTTTTTAATTCTTTTTTAGCGATTCTTATTATTAACAAGTTGAACTGATTATAATCATATTATATAATCTTTTTTTTTTTTATGCCGAAAATTTATTTTGTGACATATTTATATTTTTTCTGTTTTCGTGATATATTTAACAATACAGTACGGTCAACTGATTGTACTGTGATTAGAATAATAAATATATAAATATTTAATAATAATTATTATAATTATAAATAAATAATAATTATTATAATTATAAATAAATAATAATATTATTATAAATGATAATAATTAATAAATAATAAATATTTTTGTAACCCCTTTCTAGTAGAGGGCAGTCTTATGAAAGTTTGCGCATGGCAGCCTAGTCTCACAGAGAAGATACTACTACTCTGTGCGTAATATGTTCCCCTAGTCGCTTTTCATTTAGCATAGTGTGAATTTCCAGCACCTTGCCGCTATTTTAAAATTGGAAAACGAGTTGCATTTCAGAACAGCAGAGGGTAGGGCGGGAGTAATTAAAAGGGTAGCATATACTGCAGAAGTCTCAATTATTGCCATCAGAGAGGGGTACCAAATTGTAAAGATAAGTGTTTCTGGACTATGGCAGCTGATGGTAGTAAAAAATCCAACGATCTTAAAGATTAATATCAGTGATGTAAGTAATAGAATGAAAAGATAGAGAAAGAGTAAAAATGTAGAGTAAAGAAATATATGTTAAAAATAAATGAACAAAAAAAAATCATTGTATACTAGAAAAAAAATTGCATGAAAATGTACAGAGAAAATGAATGTCAGAATGGTATTAGAAATTAAAAAAACAGTCGTACAACATCATGGGTGCACCTCCATACAAAAAAGAAAGGAAGCAGGCAGTGAAGGCCCCCTCTCCTCTAGTAGATATCACATGACATCACAATGAGTGCAAATCTGCCCAGACATGATATGATGAGAGCCTTGTCAATCAATTTGGCCCTGGAAGGACTGTGCAAGGCCATGGTGTAGAAGGGCAGGGGCACCATTCTTCAAGAGGTACAAAATTTTAGAAATCATTATATATATATATATATATATTATGATATAGCCTTAGTAAAGAGGGTGCCAAAAAATCTTTCTGCCCAGGGTGTAGGCCTGGAAAGCAAGTAGTTGGGGATTTCAAGAATTGTTGGGAGTCATTATGGAACAAGGAAATACATGAGTTGTGTTAGTGTAACTAAGAGTAAGAATAGGTTCATGTATACTTGCATGTACACCAATGATAGGAGTATAGTAAATGAATTTGAAGTGCTGGTGAAGACATCAATTGCAGATATTGTTGGGATAATAGAGATATGGTGTCAAATAGATATAAGCAGTGCAGAATTGGAATTTGAGGAGTACAATGTGTACAGAAAGGACACAAAGGATAGGAAAAGAGGGAAGGGTTAAGGAACCCATATAAAATCTAAGGAAGTGCATACATTTGACATGGGAAGATAGTGCAATGTTGAGTCATGGTGTGTGACATAAGCACTGGGAAAGCAAAAATGAAGGTAGGTGATGAAAATGAAGGAAGGAAGGTTATAGGCCTAATGACTGATGAGTGCAATGAACAATTGTGCAGAGAAATAGAATAGTGCAATAAATCAGAATGTCTTGTAATGGGGGATTTTGACTTCCCAGAAATTGACTGTAACTTGTGAGTTGGTCATTTGCACACTAGCAGGACATTTGCGAATTTATTGGATGATTGTTTTCTACAGCAGCATGTTTGAGAGTCAACTAGAGGGAGTAATGCTGTTGATCTAATTATCAGCAGTGATTAGTAATACATTAAGAATGTGTGGATAAAGGAACCACTTGGTGGCAGTGGTCACAGTGTACTGATGTGGGATTTAGATGAAACTATCATCAGTTTTTAAATTCTACCAACTGATGACATTAAAACGGCTGATTCTAAATGGGAAGCATTCAAGCAGTTAATCTTGGAAGCTACCAGGCTTTTCACATCAACTAACAAATTCTGTTCAAGGTTTAGGCCTAATGTTTGTAAGGTGAACTAATGAGACTCATGGCAGGGAAGAAAAATGCATGGGATGCATGTAAATTACCAGGTGACAGAAACCTGTGGTGGATATAAGCTAGTCCGTAATCAAGTCATAAAGGTGGTTAGGCAAAATGTAAGACCTTGCATTTAGCAGCATTAAAACATAGCTGCCACTTCTCTGACCATCTTTGAAGTGTGCAAATAATAATGATGGAGAGTTGCTTGGCACTGATCATTAACAACTCTAGCAATATTTACTTCATCTCCAAATTTTGCCATCACACCTACTATTCCTTCGATCTGAAGAATATCCATTAATCAGAAACCTCTGCCCTGCAATCCAGCTCAGAATCTTACCAGTAATCCCAACCTGTTCAAGTTTATACGGTAACCTCTCATGAGTGACTGAATCAAATGCTTTGATAAAATAGAAATATACTATGATATACTATGTTGATATTATTCCCTAAACAGAGCACATGAGCAACTGTGTGAAATAGCCTACCAAGTTAGTTAAGCATGATGTACCCTTAAAAAAGCCATGTTCTATCCTTCAGAATGTCTATCTATCTAAATGTCTCTGAATTGCACTCTTAATCACTGCCTGTAAGATTTGTTCTACCACTGAAGTCAGACTGATTGGTCTGTAGTTACCAACTTCACTCTTAGAACTGCTTTTATATATTGGTGATACCTTGGCACTTTGCCAATTCAAAGGAATCTAATCCGAGTCTAATGATGTCTTGTAATTAACCTCAATGGTTCACTATACTCCCTTGTGCTCTCCCTCAAAACTATAAGGTATATGCCATCAGCTCTGGGAGCCTTACATGGCTTTATGCTCAAAAGTTTTTCTATAAACAATTATCTGTAATTACCACAGTAATTTCATATGGTTGTTTAGCTTCACTTGTACAGCCTCGTCTCAGCATAAAAGGTCTTTCGTCAGTAAAGACAGAAGCAAAATAATCGTTAGATTCAATCAGCTAGGTTGTCTAAGACTTTCCCACACCCAGTTTACAAGGGTCCAGTTTGATTTGCTTTTTGCATCCTATTTTCACATTATGTTAGTCATGGAAAGAAGAGAGATTATTTCCAAAAAACAAGAGTTCCATAAATTTCATCATCTGGAAACTTAGCACCTGTAAGGATACCAATTTGAATTAATTGTATTATTGTTATTTTATTTTTTTCATGAGAGATAAAGGGCCATATGCTGTTTTTAAACTGAAAGCGATGTTTGCAGGATAGATATGTGAAAAGTTGCTTTTGTCCAGAAATTAAGATTCATTTCTGTCTCCTACTCTTTTTCCTCTGGCAAGTGTGAGAAACTTTATCTTGCACAGATTCAGTTCTTCAAATATCAAACATTAATTCTTTTAATGTCTGCCTCCTCTTAATTAGCAAGTCGAAGAGAGCAGACATGCTTTAAGCTGGCTCCAGCTGCTTAAATGAAGGGCTTAAATAAATTAACACCAGAGATCTGGTAGAAAATATTTTTGTTTAAATTTAATTTCTGTAATGTTTTAAATTTTATTTCAGTAATTTGGTAAATTTTCGAATTAATACTTTATCAATTACTAGAAGAATGTGAGCCGCTAAAGAAACGATTGCTGCCCCAGGAGCAAATGTAAGTGTGAGCCCATCAGGGACTCTGTTATTATTATTATTATTAGTAATGGCCATATCATGAAAGGAAGCTTAAAGCATAACTGCACCATCCCAAAAAAATAAATGAATAGATTTTTTCCAGTAACATTGAGGACACATTAAGAGTTGGTGAAATGGTAGTTGAAGGATTTGAGGGATGACATAGACTTGCATTTATGTGATCATATTGGTCAAAGTAATGCTTGCATGCATCTCAAGAATTCTTGAATGTTTCCACAACTACCACTGTTGGTAAGATATTCTGAGGGTGGCAACACAAAATCAGCAGAAAGCTAGGGAAACAAGCCTAAATAACTTCAGCAGATGTTTCAGGGAAGTAAACTATAGAAGGATACTTAGTCTTAGCTGTGTCTGCATTAATCTCAGGAGTGTTGCCAATAAGATGGGTAAATTTGAACTTCCCTGTTAAGACAACTTACAAGGCAGTGCAAATGGGGTATGAATTGGATGTACCTCACTAGGGACCCCGATTTAGGGGGCCGCAATTGAGGGAGCCATAAAAGCTTCAAAATAAATAAACAAGTCCCCTTTATCCCTTTTGCATCTTGGCCCGTAAGTACCTTTGCATGCCCCTGTCAACTTACGTTGACATAATATGGTTCCACCTGGAAATTGAAGATGATGAATTCCACTGTCGTATGTTTTCAAAATATTATTATTTTTATTACTAGCCACATAGTTCAAGGAAGCTTGAGGCTTATGCTGCACCAGCCAAAAAAAAGTTTCCAAGTTACCCACAGAGAGAGAGAGAGAGAGAGAGTGTCAAAAGTAGAAGGGGAATCACCAACCAGAAAGAGAAGAATGATGATATCCAGCTCGGGACCCTGGGTGTGCCAAGCTCATACTCACCAGATGTGAGTCCTTGGGGATATATAAGAGCAATAAAGCTCAATCCTTCCTACTTTAATACTATTTGTAAAATATAGAGATTAACTCATACCTTTTTATAGGAAGTTCTTCAGCCCGGCACTCACATCAAATTAACCCAATTAATACATTATATAAAACTAAATTTATGACACGATATTATGGTTTAAAATTGTTAATATATGTAGGGGTTTCTTAAAAATCCTGAATTCAATTTCCATAATCTACTCACTGCCAAAAGGAAGAGCAAAGCGAAGCCGCTGCACATCAACCCACTAAAAACCAAGTAAAGACTATACTTCTTGTGAGCATGGACCTCCCCGAAATAACTTGGTCCCTTATTAAGAAGTTTAGTCTACAATAATTCTAGTAAATTTGACAGTTGTCTTCAATTTCCAGTCCAGTATTGCTGGGTGGTTTAGTTTTTAGCGGGTGATGTGCCTCAGCTTCGCTTTGCTATTCCTTTTGGCAGTGAGTAGATTATGGAAATTGAATACAAGATTATTTTTAAGAAATCCCTATATGTATATATATTAACAATTTTAAACCATAATATCATGTCATAAATTTTACTTTTGGAAGCAAAAGTATAATGAGATTGAGAGTAATCTGCAAACCAGAAGAGTGTGAAGAATATGGAAGAGTGTCTCTATATGCAGATGGAATGGGCAAAGAAGTGCGAATATGTTATAATGGAGACTTCCATCTGCCCATAAATGGGTGGAAAACTCACTACTGGGAACAAAATTCTTAAAATAAACCTGATGATTATTATTTGTTCTAACATGTTAGAGAAAATACAATGATAAGTATTGACCTCATCATCACTCACAATCGTATGACATCATAGGGCTCTACTGTAACAGTACAGTAATCATTCGTAAGTAGTGATCATTCAGTCATTACAAGATGAAGAAAGATATAGTAAGTTAAAGGTATGGGTTTTAATTTCAAAGGAGGCTGTCACATTTTAGAGAACTACATTTCATTTATTAATTGGGTTGATTGCGCAGGGAGGGCAAATACATTAGAATCGTGCAATACCTTTAAAGAAATAATCACAGACATACAAGATGGATGAATACATGCTGACTATTTTAATAGAGCAGAAAAGAGATGTTAGGAAAGTTAGAATAATGAAAAGTAATGATGCCTAAAACTGCTACAATATGATCTGTATTAATACCATAGATAAGGTTAGGAAAGCCAAGGCTAAGTATGAGAGAGAGTAAAGAATCTGGAGAAGTTTCTTATGTAAATGCAAGAAATTCCAAAAAAAAAATTAAGGAAATACAAAGCAGAAGATAAACTTTTGTGATATGCTGAGTCCTGGAGATTTCCTAGTATCTGTGACCATTTCTTTTCACGTCTACCAATATAAAAATAAATGATTTTAGATGTGAATAATGCATGCATCTGTTGAAGGGTAAATCCCCTTGATCACTATTAATATTGAACATTTTAAAACATTTGACATCTTTCACTATTTTTGATTTTTGTCACTTATGGTCTTAGTCATGCAGAAAGGATTGTTCTGCCCCGGTGTTTACCTTCTATAACCCTCAGATCTCTAGACAAGATCACATAATTCTCTTAGGGATTACTGTGATTTCTAATCTCTCATCTTCGCCGGGTGGGTATAGTGCCTGCCTGGCAACCCAAAGGTCGCGAGTTCGAATCCCGCTTCGGGCTTGGATCAAAGTACTGCGAAAACCGTGGGAGGTGCATTATGGCCACAGAAGCCGATGTGCCAACAACTACAAAAAAATAAAAAATAAAAAAATAAAAATAATCTCTCTTCAAATAAGCACATCACAAATATGCTTCTGCTGCATCTACAAAAACTGGATTGTATGCAAATCTGAAATCAACTCTACCATGGAATTCTAATCTGTCATTTATAAGCCGGTCTAAACATGTTTTAGACAAGAAGCATTTCCACCTTTCTGAATGTAAGGTTTGATTTACAATTTGTAAGTAGTAGTTCAAGAGTCAGTCTTCTTTTACCTATCTGAAAGAGAATGTGGTAAAAGATGATTAAATCCTGCTGTAGTAGGCAGTTTTGTGAGGTGTGTTTGCATATATACTAAATTAAACAAATGCAAAATAATGGTTATTAGGCTATCTTGACTATTTGAGGCATAAGCTATAATGAAGAAATTTTCCTGGTAGCAATGAAAGTTCTGCCTCAAACATTTAAGTATGATTACCCAATCAATTTCTACAAAAGCAAACAGAGCTGTTTCTTTTTTTTTGTTTTTACAGTTTTTTATGATATGCTTGAGTAAGACCATAATTTAAAAAAATTACAAGTATTGAAAAATTTCAGATGTTTTTAAAGAGCACAGTTAAATATTCAAATTTACCCTTCAAATTTACATTTATTATTCACGCCTAAAATCATTTATTTTTACACTGCTAGAAGTGGAAAAAAATAGTTACAAATTTCTAGGAAATCTTCAGATCTCAGTATAGCACTAAAGAATATATTCTGTTTTGCATTTAATTACATATCTGGGCCCTACCAGTGTATATTCACCCACCTTTCTATTCAAAAAATAGAAGAAGATAATTCTTCTCTGAATGCTGAAATCCCCTTAAAGAGAATTACACTGCAATTTATTTTTGGCAAATGGTTGTGAAAAATACCTAAAACCCATATCAAAGATACCAATAATCAAGGTAATTCAAATCAAAGAAATCTATAAATAATAGTCAATTTATGAATTTGGAGAAATGTAAGGTTTAATTCAGAGTGAAAATTCAAAGTGCAGTAACACAATTATTTGACTTTGTTTGCATTTATCCAGTGTTATTTTTAATTCATTCTTTTCACTTTTCAGAATCAAGGAGGAGAAACTGTTTTCAAGTCAACGAAATGAGTCTGTGTTCCAAATATTGATAAGAAAAAGTTTCTTCATTCAAAATGCATAATCAACAGTTTTACAAAAAACCATCATGATATGGCATTTACTGGTTAAACAATCCCCGAATATATCTTGAGAGACTATAAAACTCTGCATTTATAAAAGTCAAGAAATATAAAATAATTATGTTACACATTCTGAATCAACAGAATTCTGTTAAATGCATAGGCAGTTTGAAAGAAGAAAAAAGTTCAGGAAGTTTCAAAGTTTTCAGAGATACTGAAAGAGGAATTAAAGTTAATAATGTCAGAAATATGAAAGAAAAACATGGAAAGAAAGAATTGACTTATCCAAGTCATAAAACCCTTCATATTCAGGAAAAACGATTTGCTTGTGAAATGTGTGGCAAGTCATTTTCACAGTCGAAGGGCCTAAATACACATTTGTTAGTTCATACTCAGGAGAAGCCATTTTCTTGTGAAATATGCAGCAAAGCATTTTCACAATCAGGTCACCTAAAAACCCATTTGTTAGTTCATACTCGGGAGAAACCATTTACATGTGAAATATGTGCAAGGGCATTGACAACATCATCTAGTCTAAAAAGACACCTGTTAGTTCATACTCAGGAGAAGCCGTATTTTTGTAATGTGTGTGGCAAGGCATTTTCATCAACAAGTATCCTGAAAACACATTTGTTAATTCATACTCAAGAGAAACCATTTGTTTGTGAAGTATGTGGCAAGGCATTTGCACTCTCAAATGATCTGAAAAAACATCTATTAGTTCATACGAAAGAGAAGAAATTTTGTTGTGAAGTATGTGGCAAGACATTTTCACGATCTACTTCCATGAAAACCCATATGTTTGTTCATACTCAGGAGAAACCATTTACATGTGAAATATGTGCAAAGGCATTTTCATATTCAAGTTACCTGAAAGCACATATGTTAGTTCATACAAAAGAGAAAAAATTTTGTTGTGAAATGTGTGGTGAAGCATTTTCTCAATCAAGTAACCTGAAAAAACATCAGTTAGATCATACCAAAGGGAAACAATTTTCTTGCGAAATATGTGGCAAAGCATTTTCACGTTCAAGTAACCTGAAAGCCCATTTGTCAGTTCATAATCAGAAGAAACCATTTTGTTGTGAAATATGTGCCAAGACATTTTCATATTCAAGTTACCTGAAAAAACATATGTTAGTTCATACGAAAGAGAAGAAGTTTTGTTGTGAAATATGTGGGAAAGCATTTTCACGATCAAGTAACCTGAAATCCCATTTGTTAGTTCATACTCAGAAGAAACCATTTTCTTGTGAAATATGTGCCAAGGCATTTACACATTCAAGTAACTTTAAAAAACATAAGTTAGTTCATACCAAAGAGAAGAAATTTTCTTGTGAAATATGTGGCAAAGCATTTTCACAATCAAAGTTCCTGAAAAAACATCTGTTAGTTCATACCAAAGAGAAAAAAAATTTCTTGTGAAATATGTACTAAGGCATTTTTATACTCAAGTGAGCTCAAATGACAACTGTTGGTTCATTACAGAGAGAAACAATTTTGTTATGAAATGTTTGGCAAAGCATTTTCAGAATCAACTAACCTGAAAGCCCATGTGTTAGTTCATCATCAGAAGAAATCATTTACTTGTGAAATATGTAGCAAAGTATTTTCACAATTAAGTTACCTGAAAAGTCATCTGTTAGTTCATATGAAAAAGAAGAAAATTTCTTATGAAATATGTGTCAAAGCATTTTCACGATCAAGTTACCTTAAAACTCATTTGTTAGTTCCATTTAAAAAAATGTGGCCAAGCATTTTCACAATCAGATAATCGCAGAATATACCTTTTAATTCATACCAAAAAAGAATAGAAGAGCCATTTTATTGTGAAATATATGGCAGAACATTTTCACAGTCACTTAACCTGAAAAGGCACCTGTTTGTTTATAACTCAGGAGAAACTGTTTTTTTGTGAAATATATAGCTGTGATTATTTTTACAATGATGCAACTTGCTCATTCATAATCAGTATGAAATAATTTCTTGAAATTTCTTTCAAAGTTAAGTGCATTTACCATGTTCGTGTGATTGTCAGAAATTCATTTGGAGAAGTTCTTATTTATTTTTATTAGTACTTATTAATTCTTATTAGTACCCATTCCCTGCTATAATATGGCAATGATTATTAGATGTAAATAATCTTGAAACATATTTCAGTTTCTTGCTCCTGAACCAAATACCCAGTTTATTACTCAGTACATTACCTTTTATTTTAATGTATTTTTATAATCAGTTGATTTAAAACATAAAAATTTATAAAACAAATTACAATGTATTTTAATTCAGAAGAATGGCCACTTCATCTGGTTAGCGTAGTGTGAGATAGTCGATAACACCTGTTCTGCAAATTAACATTTCTGGTGTGGAATGTATTGTAAAATGTTTTCTGTATAAAACGAACTTCCAATTTTTGTAGTGTCTTCTGATGATATGTTGCCCTTTTTACTGTTAGAAACATTTCTCCTATTTAACATAACATTTCATGCATAAAAGAATTTTTTGACTAATTTCATATGAAAAGAGCATTAATTAAATACCAAAAAATTAATATTCGGTTGTTACATGAAAACCACGTATGATAGCACATCTCCCGAAAAGGTGAATTTCTCGTCAAATTGAGAATCCTTAGGTTGGGAACCATATAAGCCACATCATAGGCCATGTTTAGTCCAAATGGTTATCGCTCACTTCAGCTAATGAAGGACATAAAGGATAGAAATTTAAGATTGTGAACTCCAATGGAGAACACTCCTGATCAGGGGTGGGCAGAGGGGGCATTGCACCCTTAACCAAAAATTTTAAAATAAAGAAACAGAACGCAGGAGGCATTCTAAAAAAAAAAACTGAAAAGCCTGGTTGCCGTGCCCCCCCTTACGATGTTACCTCGACCTGGTTGCCACGCCCCCTCTTAAGATGATACCTGGATATGCCACTGCTGCCAATTATCACCAGATGCTCTTTATATGAAATTTTCATTCTACTAAAATTGCATTCAGTTTGTGCTTCACAAATATCAGAGTCCCACACATTTTACTGTGTTCCAGTACATTTCAAATGTTACTGAGCAGTATTTCCTTATAATATGATTTTCATTTGTCCTCTTTATAGCCAGAACAATATTTCAGCATTGATTTGAATCCATTAAAAATAATGATCAGTTGTTACATGAAAACCATGTATGATAGCACATCTCCAGAAAAGGTGGATTTCTTTTTCTTATGGGTAAGTTTAGAATGCTTATGCTGGGAGCCACATAAGCTACATTCTCATAGGCCATGTGTAGTCCCAAACGTTATCACTTATATTAATTAAACAACTATATTCAGTAAATATAGTTAATTGTTCAGCTAATTTGATGAACAATACATCAGCAAATATAGCAGAGCAAATTTTAATATTCATTACCAAATTACTTACATTTCTTTTATTCCATCAAGTTGTAAGAATCACTGTTTTGTGTACCTTTTGTAGATAGAAAAGGAAGAAAAAAACTTCACATGAAATAGCTTGTCGATTTTTTTTTTTATTGAAAGAGGAGATTTAGTTTCTTTCGGAGAGAACTGTGGTCAGGGAAATGGTTAATGTTTTTTGTAATGAATAAGAATTAATAAACTGTTTAGTTTGTACCAATGTAATTGAATATTAGTAAATTATCTAAGAAAGCAAGCTTGTACATTTCCATATCATCTGCCCATCCATTTTAATAGTTTGCTTAGTTCTTTTAATTTATTCAAACTATCCATGTTCACTATACCCACTAGAAGTTTGTTCCATCAATCACCTACTCTCTAGCCAAAGGCAAAATTGTGCTTATTTATTCTTTATCATCCTTCCTCAATGTGAATTTATGACAACTTCATGTGTTTATCCTGAGCAACAGGATGGAAGCCATCAGCATTGACTTTACTCAACCTGTTCAAAGCCCTGAAAACCTCAGTCATATCTTGCATGTGTCTATTCTCCAGATGGTGCCATTATGAAAGATTACCAAAATTTAAAAGATTTTATTCTGATTATCCTAATCAAAGGGGGAAAAGTTGTGCTATCTAACTGGAATTCCAGTTAATTTGAAGCTTATTAGATACAGCCACTGCAGACTGGTAAAAGAATTATAAATAGGCAAATATACTATACTGTTAAAATACTCAGGTCCGAAAAAATCAAAAGCTTCTATTGACATAATATATTTTATTAATAGTATAGGCCACTTTTTGCTTGGATTACACAATGTATTCTTGCCGGTAATCTCCTAAGTACATTTTGATAATAGGTGGTTTTGTTATATTACTACTCAACCGGCCACCTGTTTAGCTAATAATTATAATTGCATTAGCCTGGCTTGAAGCTGACATTCCAGTTCATCCAAAAGGTATTCATTGTTATTAAAGTTGATGAACTTAAGAGGCTAGTGAAGATTTGCATGCTGATGTTTTCAACCCTAGACACTACAGTATGGTTTGCTGCATTGTCATGCTAAAACAGATAGAGCCCTTCAAGTATTGCTGCCAAAATTTAGTTAGACAATATTTATCCAAGATACAAGTAGCATTTTGTTTTGTACAGCTGATGCTCAATGGTCAAAGCACAAACCACAAACAATGTAAGATATTTTCAGTGCATCTGCAATTACCAACAACTTCACTGTTGGGATGAAACACCGATAAATATAAATATATATATATATATTTTTTTGTTTTGTTTTATTTATTTATTTATTTTTTCAATTATCAAACTCAAATACAGCTCTCATGTGTAAAGGGATTTGTGATTTCACTGTCAAATGTAGTGTGGGAAATGGGTCTTTCTTTTTTTATCTTTATTCATTTATTTAACTATATAAATATATCTTTCTAATACCACTATTTGCCTTGGAACCACTATGGTAGTAGTTATTAAGTTTCAGTATAAACAACTGTAATCCTTGCCTTCTACATGGTCCACAAGCTTTCTGACTGCAATAATATCCTTTCTCAGATGCTGGGACATGAGGATTTTCTTATTTTTCCCTTCCACAATAAGCTTCAGTGGCTATTTTAGTGGGTTGTGTATATCTCTCTTTAGTAAATGAGTCATTTTCTTTTTTCAATAATATAACAGTTTACTACACAGTTAGCTTATGCGAGAAATACTAAATTTACAATTATCCAGTTCTTCCTCCTTCACAGTAATACATATTTGTAACCTCTCTTATATTCTCTACTTTTTATCCACGAATATAATTATCTTATTTATTTTTATATCCCTTTATCAACATCAGTGTAACTAAGGGTATATTGTATTACCCTTTTACTAACCTCTCATTATTGATTCACTATCAAACATATATAGCTATATACATAATTCCACTTTCACCCTCTCTTAGTACGTATAAACTCCAAAATAGGGCATGTAGCCATCTTTTGCCCACAGAACTCTCAGTGATTTAGAAACAAATTGATTTGTCCACCTCAGAGCAGTTAGTTTCTTTATTAATGACAGCATCTAATTCATGAACTCCAGATATGCTGTTACATCGCAGACATAACCTCTCTCTCACACTCACGATCTGACACTGTTCCCTTTTCTATAATAAAGTTTCAATGTCGACATATCAGTCCTATTTATTGCCTATCAGTTTAATTAATCAAAATTCCAGAGGACTTTTTCTTTTCTTCCTTACTTTCTCTTCCCACTGCCTCGATAGAGTTCTTGCCTCTTCGACTCCTTAAAATGGTTGCGTTCTTTACTGGTCTCTGCATAACGGTCACTTGGTCTTTATCCTCATAATGCAGCAATCAAAAGGGGCTCAACAGTATCTGTAGCTTCTGCTTCTTGCAGAAGCTACTTCTTAAGCCTTATCATCGTCCCATGCTCCTTCACACATTCCTTTACCATAGAATTTCTTTCTTTTACCATTCTACAGCTTCCCACTAAATGTATTTCACTCCCCACACCCTTCCAAAACTACCCTGCTTTTACATAACTTTTTAACTTCACCACCTTTCCACACCTTCCTGAACTGGACCATGACTTTCTTCCAACCACATTCAAAAATCTATCTACACTCCTCTCTCCTCATGCTTCTTTTTGTTCCAACAGTCCCTTCATTTTCTAGACCAGTCATTTCTCTTTTCTCTTCCAGCATCTTTATTCTCATTTGCTCTGTTCTCTCTTCTTTATTCTTAACGTGTCCTGAATGGACAAGTCAGTTCTCCAGAAGTACAAGCGTTGGTACGTAGATGCTTCCCTTTTGCAACTTTTCTTTTACGATAATCTTTTAATCCCCTTTTGCTATGTTTTCTGCTGGCCTGTAGTTGGCCCTTTAGTTACCGGAGTCAGTTCATTTTCTCCTTTGAAGTACAGACCGTTTTTTCAGCAGAGTTGTTTTCTTTCCGTGTTCAATTCTAAACTGTTCATCCTTTTATCTTTACCACACCATGATTTATCCAAGTCAACCACTTATTGACTTTAAGGAGCAATTTGGGGATTGGGCCTTTTTTCTTTTCCAACTTATCTTTGCGGCCATTACTTGTATTCTACATCCATTATATTTAAAAGTAAACAGAACAGTCTCCAACTGACCCACTTCAATTACTCTGTTCTTATTCAGAACTGCCCCTCATTGAGAGTGCTAATCTGCACTCTACCTCAAACAAATGCCTGTGGAAACATCAGATGTAGTAGCCATTAATCTAACTGTATCTGTTTAAAAATAATTCCAGTGACAGAGATTTATTATTTTTACTAGAGTTGTAAAATTGGGATCCCACAGTAACACTCCAGTAAAACAATATTGCTTAAATTGTAACTACAGTTCTTAATTAATGTTTCTAACATTGACTGAGCCATGCAATCTCCAAAATACAGGGTCCTTGAAAAATTATCGCTGATTGCTGTGATCATAGCAGCTAATAGTGTGGTAACTCACTAAGTTTGACACCTCGACAATGACCTTGGCTGCACAGTGAGTGTGTACAGCCACTTAATCTCATTTAACATGGCACTAGCAAATTCAGTACATCTGAGACGGTCTTCAGGTTTGATTTTGTGTTTGCTCTGAATCTTGTAAACATTCAGTCTGTCATTTATGAAGCATGTTCTGAATGGTGGTCTTTGGAAATCAAGCCCCAGGCTGTGACGAGCAATGGATTTCTTCAGACTACTTGAGCAAAACTCTGAAGCGGTCCACATTCTCTTCAGACCATGGTCAGCCTGGAGATTTCTCAACTCATTAAACCAACATACCTTGGTTTAATCGGTTTAATGGAATGCTTAAGACAGTTTTGTTTACATAGAAGAAATCCATCGCTCATCACAGCCTGGAGCTTGGCATTCCAAAGACTACCATTCAGAATGTGCTTCATAAATGACTGAGAATGCTTGCATACAAGATTCAGCTGAAACATGAAATCAAACCTGAAGACCGTCCCAGACGTACTGAATTTGCTAGTGCCATGTTAAATGAGATTGGCTGTGCACACTCACTGCAGCCAAGGTCATTTTTGAGGTGTCAAATGAAACTTAGTGAGTTAGCATGCATTTTGCTGCTGTGATCACAACAATCAATCAAATACAGGCACTCCCTGGCTTACATAATACTCGACTTACGGAAATTTGACTTTGCATAAATTTTTGACGGCCGGTGCTAATTTAAAAAATTGTGGGGCTAAGAATTACTTTAGGGTGTACCCTCAAGACTATTGCCGACAATGCAGTGATTGATGAGTGGAGACCCTGTCTACTTAATTTTCCTCCCTGTTCTTGCGGAGCTAATCCTTTAGCTGCTGGGTGAATCCGTCACATGACAGTGGAGAGTACAATGAACTCTGCTGCAAACCATCACTGCTGAATCAAGGGAGACATACCGGCAACCTCGACCGGTGAATTTAATTGATATTCTCTATATGATTTTTAATTTAAAAATCTTATTAATTGATAAGAATTTTTGTAAAAAGTGATGTTTCTACCCTCCTCCAGTCCTTAGTTATCTGATTGGCTGATTAGGACTATGTAATCTCCCTCATTTCCTGGTTTGATGTGATTCTGTTCATTATTCTCTTCTGTGCTATTAGCCACATGTTCTTTTTTGTTGTGCATTTATTGCCGGCTCCTCCATAGCCAGGTGAGAAGGAGCAGCAGTGCGTAGCACACGCTCCTTGATTAGACTGGGGTTCGAGCCTGTCACCACCAAATACGGAGGATGCAGAAAGGTCAGGGAATGACCACCGCATATTCCCGGAGCAATATGGCCTTAGTTGCTAATGCTCCTAAAAACCAAATAACAACAACAGTGTTGATTGCCATGTGTTCCTGCTCATTCTGTGAGGACTGCTTCATGCTATTTGGGAATCGACCTATCTGTGCTGCTGCCACGAGTTTTCTTCTCTGCGTTTATTTGCCATTCAACCTCAATGGAGCAAGTGACCGTGAAAATGTATGGTTTGGAAAAGGATGAATGCAAGGCTGCGCTTGATTGGTGTATGATGTGACATTGATAGCATCTTAGTACAAGTGTTTTCAGTGTGAATGTATAATGAGCACAAGGATCACACGGGTGGATTTGAATGGGTTTGCCAAAAGAAAGGGGCTAATCCTCATCATGTTAGAAGGTCTGTGCACATGATCCAGGTGATCCTCACCAATTTTTGGGTCGGGAAGGTGCCTGTGGACTTTGTTATCAGTGAGTTCTGCGACTGGGAAAGTTTTTGTTGTGAGGTGTATGTTGATGTTTGTGTGAGAGAAAGTTGTTTTTTTTTTTTTTTTTTTTTGATTTGGTAGTTGTTGTGCATCGGCTTCTGTGGCCATATTGCACCTCCCAAGGTTTTTGCAGTACTTTGATCCAAGCCCGAGGCGGGAATCGAACCCGCGACCTTTGGGTTGCCGGGCAGGTACTTTACCCACTCGGCTAGCCCGATCGGCTAGAGAAAGTTGTGTGATTGGTGGTGCGGGTGTTATTGTTGAGATAGACGAGAGCATGTTTGGCAAGAGCAAGTATAATAGAGGCAAAAGAGTGAATGGGAAATGGGTTTTTGGACGTTTTGTGCATTACAAAAAGCAATTTAATTGTGAACGCATGTGCAATTGTCAAGTAATGTACAGGTGAGAAGAATCGCGGTTTGTGAAATTTTATTTCAGTTAATTTTAGCCATTATTTCTTGTTTTTTATAAAAAAAAAAATTGCCATTTTTCTTTTTCTTCATTTTTGCTCTGACGTATTGCGATGTCACGTGACATTTCGTCATCCCCGATTTACGTGCATCTTTGTTTCTTGATTTTTAAAAAAATTGCGATTTTCACGTTCTTTTTTCTTCATTTTCAGCTGCGATGTCATGTGACAGCGGCGTGCGGTCAAGGAGGAGAGGGGGAACTGGGAAGAGTGGGTGTAGTCACAATTCTTAAATCACTGTTTTTCCCCTCTTCTCCTCGCTGCCATTTTGAAGGGTGCACCCTAAACTAAATAGTTACCAGTAATCTTTTGTCTCATAAGATAACCTTGTTTGCTCTTCTCTGCACCCGTTCCAAAAGGTCCACATCATTAATAAAATTGAGGATACCAGTATTCAGCAGTGCTCAAAATGTCACATGACCATTGCTTCATACACCAGAATAATTGTCCCTGCAGGTAAATTCCTCTGCATCATAGACCAAAGTATCAGCAATCCTAGCAGCCAATTTGCACTCCTCACAGAATTTCATATCCGACTAATGAATTAACCCTAGGTTTCTTGTTTCCACCACATTGAATATTGTACCTGCCGAATGGTGTTATTCTGGGAGTTTAACGTTGATAAATTCAGTGCCTTGCTTTTTTCAATGTTAACCTTCAAATACCTCTTTTTAGCCGATGTGTTCAATTTTTTGGTTTAGTTCTTTTTGTAGTAGTGAGCTCTGATTCCTCTCATTGACTACTTTCCTACCTTTGTATCATCTGCAAAGTGACAATAATCTCAGTATGCAATGATTAATATCGTTAAAAAATATTGAATTATAGTAAGTACACGTTACTAAATACACTTAACATTAATAGAATAGTGCAGTCCCCATTAAAAATATTTTTTATCCAGAGTGGTAACTTGTCCCTGATAAATTTCAGTTACCGATTTGTAGTGTGTGCGCTCTGGTCGATTTGCCTGTTTTGCTGACGAAAAATCACATATTTACTTGGAAGAAAACCTTGCTGTCCACGCCTGAGACCGACTAACTGAGCCTAGGAGTGAAAATAACCCATAAGAGTTCCTCGCTTTATCGACGGTATTCGAACTCAGTGTGGGGTTGACGGTGACGATACCACTGTGCTACCGTGCATACTCCTATATAGAACAAAAAAAAAAAAAACAATTACACGAATTTCTTCCACATATGTATTGTATCTGTAAATACTGTTCTCTGCTCAATTTGTCTGTTTTGCTGTACGAAAAACTTTGCTATCTACACCTGAAATCGACTAACGTTAAATAACGTTCTTCACATCATCGACACGATTCGAACCAGGACCATTTCTACCCGCTGTGAGGAGGATGGTGAAGATACCTCGCCGCGGACCCCAATGTAGAACAGTGTAAAAAGCTTTACTGAATGCAGTGCAGGCGCTATGGGTACTTGCCACAGGCGTCGCTTAGACATGTGCCATGCCATTAATAAAATATGCTTTACATTTAATATTCAATATCAAATTTCTACTTTCTCTCTACCCCAAATACACAATATCTTTTCTTATTTATTGTACCGTTAGGTTTTTAGTATGTACAGCACTTGATACAGTAATCCTTCGCCTTCCGAGCTAGCCAGGTGGGTAAAGTGCCTACCTGGCAACCTAAAAGTCGCGGGTTCGAATCCCGCCTCTGGCTTGGATCACAGTAAAATGCAAAAACTTTGGGAGGTGCATTATGGCCACAGAAGCTGATGCGCCAACAACTAACAAAAAAAAAAAAAAAAAACAGTAATCCTTAGTGATGAGTGCGGAAATACATGCTGATATACTGTGAGTTGGACCATAAACTTCTGATAATCACCCTTGTAATACTGCGTGTATGCATTGATTATTCAATCAATAGTGAAGGCTTAAAATTTAATAACAGTACACATTCACACATCACCCTCTTGCATTTAAGGACAATTATTTAAGAACAAAATATATTCAGGGAAGGGCCTTACATGGTTTCCCATAAGATTGTTACTATAATTAACACCACTCATATACCTCTTGAAATTAATAATATAGTGTGTTAAGCTAATCGCCTAAACCACTATACATTTAAGGTGACGTTTCAGCATTTTACCATAACCCATCATCAGACCATGGTGTAGGGTGGGAGGGAACAGAAATTAGTCCAGATATCCGGAAGAGCGGCCCACAAACAAACTCAGACTCCCAGATTCAGCCTACATACCAACCCTGATGTGCAAAGTATGAGTGTAATCTTTGCGTATTTCGTTTCACTTAATTAAATATCTGTTCTCTATTGTAACGGTTATTCAAACTTAATACTTTAGACTTATAATTCACAATTAATTAATTTCTACGTAATTGTAATATTGGTAATTGTTATTGTAATAAACTCAAATTTGTGAGTTTATTACGATAAACATGATGATATGTTGTGCTTATTCTCTTACTCAGTGTCCTTTAGTTGGCTAGTAACTCCTTTAGGAGTTCAACATCTTATAGCATTACTTAAAGAATTACGCAGTTGTATTAGAATTAATTGTGGATATTGAAGTGTGGTTAACTCTGGGTTAATTCTATACTTAAATTGTTTATATTCCAGTCTTTTATTTAGAGTTGTTCTATGAAAGTTAATGCAAGAAGAAGCTTATTAATATCTTTCTCTCTCTCTCTCTGAATGAGGAGATTGAACTCATTTAAGAAAAATTCTGTAATCTAATGTATTTTGTGTAGGGTATTTATTAATTGTTTTGCTGTCTGGTTGACAGCTGGTAATATTTTGCGTTGTCCTGATGACAGCTATACTTTTCATATTATTTTTCAATATCCATAACTGCTGGATACAGTTTTCTTGTTATAATGTTTATGGATAGTCTACTGACTGTCTTCTTATGCTCTTCTATTCTCATTATTACTAGTTGTTCTTCCTTTTCTGGGAGATGCCTTTCTCTTTCATCTCCCATCCTTTCCTTTCTTTTCCCACTATTATCCCATTTCTTTTCATAATTTACCTTGGTGTTTCCAGATAATTCCTGGAAGACCCAGTACGAGAGTTTTAGTTTGGCGTCACTGGCGCGCCTCCACGTGGTTTCGGATAGAAGTCAGGGGACTAGGTGTTCTCTGCCCCCCTGGCTACGAAGACACCAAGTGCCAGCACTCAACATTCAACAGATAAAGGCGAGAGGAGGAATAAACAACAACTGGAGTGTGGAGCTTATACCGGAAGCATGGCAAGTCTTAAAGGACAGAACAAGGGTATATATTGAGTGGGGCAGCTACCGATTCCGGGAGCGAGTGGTGGTTCCGAAATGCTTTAGATGCTGCAAGTTCGGACACACTACGCATGTCTGCACCCAGACAGTTCCAACTTGTGGACACTGCACAGAGAAGGGACACGCCTTTAAAGACTGTCCACACAAAGACAAGGAAGCCACCTGCGCAAACTGTAAGGCAATGAAAATAGAACACGCGCATTCAATCAAGGACCCGAAGTGCCCAGTCTACCTTAAAGCCAAAAGCATATACCAAAATAGAATCGATTATGGGGACAAGAAATAAAAAGTATAATATAGCAATGATTAAGATAATCCAGACTAACGCGCAACGAGCCAAAACAGTGGCAGACCAAATCCGGGTCAGGGCCGATGAGGAAGACACCGACATAATCATATTGCAGGAGCCATACGTTCACGCAAAGCGGGTGGTGGGGTATCCACTGCAATATAAGGCCGTCCACACGGAGGAGGACACCCCATGGGCAGCGGTCCTAGTCAGGAACACCAAAATCACTGCAACAAAAGTAACTCAACTGTGCACGACCTGGGCTGCCTGTGCCCAGCTCATTACAGCACTAGGCTCCCTATATGTAGTGGCCCTTTACAGCAGGCCAGGACAGGAAATTGAGACCACAATCAACTACCTGCGCCGTCTCCAAAACACTCTGCCGAATGAAAAAATAATTATAGGAGCGGATGTAAACTGTCGCTCTCCACTATGGCACAGCGTTACTGCCGACAGAAGAGGAACAACAAATGGGCAGCAACTCGAAAACTATCTGATAGGATCACAATTTGTTGTACTGAACCAACCGCACCATCTGCCAACATTCTGCAACACCCTCTGGGAGGCCACCATCGATATCACTCTAGCAACTAGGAACCTGGCGAACCACGTGACCGACTGGAGGGTGGAAGACGCTTGGACCACCTCGGACCATCGAGTCATCACCTGCAAAGTAACAAGAACGCTGCCAAGAACAACAACAAATATACAAACACCCCACAGATACGCAGTTGCCAAGGCAGATTGGCCCCAATACAAAGAGCTACTAACTACAGCGGTTAACAACAAACCTCCGTCCCTAGATCCACAGAATAATCCGAACGAACTGCAGAAGGCAATTACTAAATTGATGATAGATATCAGCAACCAAACTATCAGGAAGAAACAACCCCGACTGGGCGCAGTCCCCTGGTGGACCCGGGACATTGCCATGCTCCGGCGACAAATGAACAAGAGTAGGAAGGACTTCCAGAGGGCCCGAAGAACATGGCCAGCAAATGAGGTTGAAGCCCTGAGGCAAATATATAGACAAATAAGAAACCGGTACACTGACGCCATAAAGACAAGTAAAAGACGCTCTTGGGAGTCCTTGGTCTCCACAGCAGGGAACAATGACCCCTGGGGCATTGTCTACAAAGTAACAACCAATAGACTGCCTAGGGGGGAGGTGATTTCTACCACTAGGACTCGGCAGGGAGATCTCACCACAACCTGGGAGCAGTCGATGAATAACATACTCGACAGAATATATCAAAAACCAAATATGTTAACTATGCCAGGTCAGAAACAGACATGCTACAGAAACGATAACTACAGAAACCAGGCGATTGAGCCTCCCTTCACCCTGGATGAACTCAGCGTGGCCGCTAGTAGGGTCAGAAATAGAAAATGCCCGGGCCTCGATCTTATTGAGCCTGAAATACTGAAGAAAACCGTGGAATACAATCCGCACCTACTCCTAACACTATACAATAGATGCTTGGAAACAGGACATTTCCCAACTGCATGGAAAACAGCAAATTTAAAACTAATACTGAAAAATCCTACCAAAAATCCAGAATTTCCGGATTCATATCGACCCATCGCACTGCTCCCAGTGGCAAGCAAATTGTTTGAAAGATTACTCCATGTGAGAGTTATAAAACACTATGAAGCGGCAGGCCTACATGCTAGAAATCAGTATGGCTTCAGACCAGGATCCTCAACCGTGGACGCACTGGGAAACTTGCTAAGGATTTTCCAGGATTGTAGACGAAAGTATCTGCTGCTCATCTCTGTTGACTTTGCTGGGGCGTTTGATTCACTTTGGTGGCCAAGCGTCCTGGCAAGGTTGAGGGAGGCTGAGGTGCCTCTTAACCTCTACAAAGTAATCGAAAGCTATTTAACACAAAGAAGAGTGGAAATCAATGTACACTATCAAAAAATAACAAGAGAGGTGCACAGAGGATGTCCGCAGGGATCGGTGCTTGGGCCGCTTCTGTGGACAATGGTCCTCGATGAATTCCTGACTACGGACCTGGGTTCTGTGGCAGTACACGCCTTCGCGGACGACTTGACATTGACGGTAGAGGCGGACTCCAGGGCCCAATTGGAGACGCTGGCAAATCAGGCACTGCAGCGGCTGCAGCAATGGGCATCAAAGAACCAGCTGAAAATATCGTCAGACAAGACCTCATCGATCCTGCTAAAGGGGACTCTGCAACTACGACGACCCCCGCAAATTAAAATCAACAATGTAACAATCAAATTTGTGAGCCAACTGAAGTATCTGGGCGTTATCCTAGATAAAAACATGACGTTCCAGCCGCATCTGAAATACATCAGAAGAAAAATCAGAGGATACTCTGGACTGGTAACCAGAATCACAAGGAAAGATTGGGGACTCAAGAAAAAAGCACTGATGCTTTACTATAAAACAACCTTCCTGCCTGCAATCACCTATGCAGCAGCGGTTTGGTATCCAAAAACGACACTGGTAGTCAACAAAAGAACACTAGAAATGACCCAAAGGACCATACTGCTATCAACAACGCGCGCCTGCAGCACGGTAAGTACCCCAGCATTGCAGGTACTTGCTGGAGCGCTCCCTCTGGACCTGGAGGCAGTTCAGGCCGGGCTACTGTTTTTGCTGGCCAGGGGAGTGGCCGCTACCCACCAAGGATACACGACTGACCCGGCGGGCAACCTAAAACACGAAAAAAATAGGCTACTGACCCACCTCCTAGATCTTTGGCAGAGAAGATGGACAGAGACTACAAAAGGCGAAGTAACAAAAAGATTTCTACCAGACCTCCAGAAAATATACCCAAAGCAGCCACCGTGGTACTTCCCAGGGTACCATATGACAACACTATTAACCGGACACGGACCCTACAAGGAGAAGCTGTTTGGCTTCCGACTCGTTGAGGACCCCAACTGCATATGTGGAGAAAGTGAAAGCTGGAGCCACATAGTCTATGATTGTCAACACTATGAAGACCTCAGAGGGCTACTAATAACAAGGTTAAGATACTTCCCAAAAGGACTGGAGCACCACTTCCTGGACACTGAGGATGAATATAGGGCACTCTCCCAGTATGCGCAAGACTTATTCACCAGGAGAAAAACACTAATAGCTATCTACAGCAACGTACACAGAGATTGACAAAAATCGGCGCCAAATGTGACAAAAAAACTGAAACCTTGCAGAGGACCAGTACTTGGAAAAGAAGAGTGCTGATCACACGGAAGAGAAAAGCAAGGACGGGGGAATGCAGCACAGACAGTAGAGAACAGACTAAACGCAGCACAGTTGCAAACAGCTTGATGGCGATCTGAAGAGGACACCCTCGCCCTCTTCACCTATTATTCCCACTTCCTTGGGGGGAGGGGACATTTTTTGTTCCTTCTCCTCCACCCCCAAACTTCTACTCTGGTGGGGCATGGGCATGCCCCACTGAAAACTGGGGCTATCTACTCTATTGGCCCCATATTTCTGTCTTTTCCCCCCAATCTTCGGTCTCCCTCCCCTCTCTACCTTCATCATAGCGAAAGCCCCACACGTCAAAAACTAAATATGATAAAATTACCTTACGCCCAAAACTCGGCCTAGCAAACCAAAGCGACATTACCCCAGCGCAGATTTTTTATTTACTTATATATTTATTTTTATTATTTTTTTTTTTTTTTTTATTTATTTTTATTTTATTTTTTTTTATTTTATTTATTTTTATTTTTTTTTTTTTTAAGGTCCTAGCCGCCGAAATCCCAGGAAATTAAGCGGCAGGACCTGCCAGAGTGAATCTACAGCTACTGGGTTCCTGGTCTGCCTCCACGGGGCGTAAGTGGGACAACGTTGGGCCTCAATAGGGGTCCAACGGCTAAATGACCAGATGAACAACGGTACAGAACACAACACATGAACAATTCCCACACACTTTTAAATCTCTGGCATTTCCCAGTGAACTGGTTCACCACAATGAAAGCAACGCGGAGATGGGGGAAACCCCTGGTGCCGTAAGACAACAACACACACTTACACTTAAAAACATTCAACAGAACAACACATACAATACACGCCCACGTTGTCACACTTGCCAGCTCTGGCTCATGCCTTACAAGCGAAACTATGACATATAGGGGAAACCCCATATGTCGGTTCCTCATAAATAGGGAACCTCCAAAAAATACAAATTATACTTGAATAGTTGAATCCCATTAACCCCGACTGAAACATATATTTGGATATTAGACGTGGGCTAGAAATCCTAACTGGGATATTTAATTCGATAAATTGGACTTAAAGAATAATTTTATGCCTTTTATAATATGCAATAAGCTGTTTAACAGAAGAAAGTCTATAATGAACAGAGATATACCTTGATGTTGTTAACACAATTGTGGTTCATTACTCAATTAGAAAGTATTTGGATTCTAAGATTAATATAAGACAATGATAGGATATTGAGCTGGTTGTTTCACGAATGGAATTTTGTACATAGTTGTGAATTTTGTACATAGTTGTAAACAACCTTTAGACCGAAATTAAGGGTCCGTGTTTCTGTCCAGGTTAATGATTCTGGAATAAAACTTGGAAAGAGTATTAAATGTATTTATGTGATATTGCAAAACGCTAAACTTATAGTCCTGGTGATATTAGAATTGAATCAGACAGATCAGATTTAATTGGTTTTGAAAGTGATATTTTATTGAGTATTATGTTTATTGAACTTGGATTGCACTGCTGATACCAAGCTACTCTGTACGAGATTTGGTTTGTATATGGTTGGATTTCTCTCCCATGTATGTATGCAACAATGGCTCACAGAACTATTTTGGGAATCGATGATTGGTTTGTCCAAGCTGTAGATATGGCAGTTGTGGATGCGACAAGATCCTTAGGTCTCTGTAGCTAGCTTAGTGTGAGTAATAGGTGTGTTTTTCTGTTTTGGTTTTGAGTTGATTGTAAGGACTTAGATGAGGTTTGATTTGTTTTGTGTTAATTGTTGATTTGTAGGGCAGTGTGGTGAACTGAACGATTTAAGCATGGAAAGGATATCTGCTATATGTTTATGTTCTCTTTTCGATAGGGTTAATTATATATATATACATACATACATATATATTAAAAAATAAATAAATAAAATAACACACACCAACACTTATTCACAATTGCCGGCTTTTGCATGTTTGCTTTTCAGACACTACTGCAGTACATAGGGGAAACCATGGAGACCGCCTCAAAAGCAAGAATGCCTTAACCTCATTAACCCTAAACCACTGTAGAGCTCGAAAGTGGTACCATGAACATGCGACTTGGAACCGTGAAAAACGGGGTACAGTTCTATTGAGTTCCGTTTTAGCCTACGAATAGATTCCAGACGTTATTTCATATGCAGACAATGAGGAATGCGATACCATCCTTTCAGCATCAGAGAAAGGGACTTACTTTGGAGGCGGTGTTCCAAGGTAGGGCTGAATAATGATCAACGGCCGGAGCCCCCTTCATGTTTTCTATAAGGTCCGCAAGTGCACAGAGATACCGACAACAGATCCTCGCAACTTTTTAGAGGTGCAGTTGTTCCAGATTTTGTTTCCATGCACGACAACTTCTGAATTATCGAGACAGAGAGAAGTAGAAGGGAATCACCAAGAAGAGAAGAACGATGATATCTAGCTCAGGACGCTGGGTATCCCAAGCCCATACTCACCGGATGTGAGCCCATGGGATTGTTATTATATTTTCTTTTGAAAAATGCTGATTCATCAATTTCAACTTCCATAGTATTCCATTTTATTTAAATCCCCCCCCCCCCAAGTTAACTATCTTAATCAATTATTGATATAAATCTATTTTATTTTCTGTGCATAATTGAAAGTAAATGTATGCTACAAGGGTCAATAGGAAAAAATAAAATAAAATAATCAGTTCGGGCTTGGCACACCCAGGATCCTGAGCTGGACATCATTATTCTTCTCTTTCTTGGTAATTCCCTACTACTTCTCTCTCTCTCTCTCTCTCTCTCTCTCTCTCTCTCTCTCTCTCTCTCTCTCAGGGTAACTCGGGAACTTTTTGGCTGGTGCAGCATAAGCCTCAGGCTTCCTTGCACCATGTGGCTAAGTAGTAATAACTAAGTAATCTTTATCGACCTCTGCTGCGCCTTTTTGGCAATTCTTATACAACCCTTTTAAATGTCTCTTTTTACCTCCCCGAAGTTTCTCACTGTCTCATCATTCCATTCTTATTCAAAGGTACACAACCATACCAAATTTTGTCTGGCTTCATCGCAAGCTAGACGAGTTACATCACGTTTTCTGTAATTTTGTCAAGCAGGACATATCAAATAAAAATAATAATTGTAAATATTATTGAAATTTAAAACCGCAAATTTTATATATTATTGTAATTATTTAAATAATGTATGCAACTTTCCCTTTTGCACCATTTTACCTTGTATGCCACACAAGGGGGGGAGGGGGTTATTGTCAAAAACTCCAAGAACTCCAGAAAATCTCAATCCAGAACATCTGTAAGATAGTCAGAAAGTTCCTTGACCAAACGTAATAACAGCCGGACATAACAATAACCGTATGCTAAAGTGACCAGACGTCCCGGATTATGCGGGACAGTCCAGATTTCAGTCGTTTGCCCCGCATTGCAAACTGTCCCGGATTGGATATGTAACCTCCATACTTAATGGCAAACATGATGCAAATCATTTGTATTATTTTTGCCAGGAACTAATGGTACAACGGAAACAGTTTTTACTACATCTTTTGATGTAGTAAAACATAAAACTGAACAGTATTAAATTTACTTCATCATCATCATCATCAGCCATTTTCAATCCACTGCAGGATGAAGGCCTCTCCAGCAACTTTCCAGTTCCTTCTGTTTTGAGCACTGGCCATCCATTTACTGCTCAAAAACTCATGAATTTCATCTATCCATCTCCGCCTTTGTCTTCCAGGTTTTCTTCTAGCTCCTGTTGGGTACCATTCTGTTATTTTCTTAGTCCATCTGTCATCATGTCTTCTAGCTATGTGTCCTGCCCAAGACCATTTTAGTTCTTTAGTTTTGATAAGAATGTCCTTTACTTGAGTTTGCTGCCTAATCCATGTGTTTCTCTTCTTATCTAACAGTCTGATTCCCAATATAATTCGTTCCATTCTTCGCTGTGTAGTTCTTAGCTTCTCTTCCATTCTTTTGGTGAGTGCCCAAGTTTCACTTCCATAAGTCATGGTGGGGAGTATACATTGATTCATTATTTTACGTTTCAGACAAACTGGGATATTGCTCTTCAGTATGTGACTATATTTCCTGAATGCTATCCATCCAAAATTTATTCTTCTCTTCACTTCCAGCCATTTATCATTATTACAGCTAATAACTTGTCCCAGATAAGTATATGACTCCACCTTTTCAATTACTGCTCCTTCAATCATTATTTCCCTTTCCGTGGCATACTTGTTCATCATTACTTTTGTTTTAGCCATATACATCTTTAGTCCAAAATCCTTACTAACTGTGCATAACTGATTAAGATTTTCCTCTAATTCTTTGGGATCGTGGCTTATGACCACAATGTCATCTGCAAATCGTAAATGGTTTAGGTACTCTCCGTTCACATTGACTCCTTTCTGCGACCAGTCTAATCTTCTGAAAGCTTCCTCAAGGGCAGCAGTAAACAGCTTCGGAGATATTGTGTCTCCTTGTCGAACTCCTTTCTCGATTTTAAATTTGCTACTGTCTTTGTCTAGTCTAATAAAGGATGTAGCACTCTCATAAATTTTCTTCAAAATCATAATATATGGAGTATCTATGCCTTGTCTTTCCAGTGCCCGAAACATTGCCTTATGCTGTATGGAGTCAAATGCCTTTTCATAATCCACAAATGCCAGGCATAATGGTGTTTTATATTCATTTGCTTTCTCCATTAGCTGTGATATTACGTGAAGGTGATCCATAGTTGAGAATCCTGTCCTAAAGCCAGCTTGCTCTTTCGGTTGATTGTCATCAAGTATTCTTTCTAATCTGTTAGTAATGACCCTTGTGAACAACTTGTAGATATGGGATAATAAGCTAATTGGTCTATAATTTCCAATTTCTGATTTATCTCCTTTCTTATGCAGCAAAACTATGATTGCATTATTCCACTGCTTAGGCATCACACCTTTTCTAATGCACTTTGTGAAGAGCCTTGCCAGTTTTTGTGTTATGTCTCTTCCTCCCAATTTTAACAACTCTACAGTAACTTCATCTTCCCCCGGAGCTTTCCGATTCTTCATTTTCTTCAATGCATGTTCTACCTCATCAGGAAGAATATCGGGTATGTCGTATGTGTTGCTACTTTGCAATCCATCTTCCCCACTGCTGGTATCATTCCCTCGCTCCTTGTATAATTCTCTATAGTAGTCTTCTGCTATTTGAATTATGCCTTCTCTGCTGTTTATAAGTACACCATCGCTATTCTTCAGTTTCAGTATCATTTGTCTTTCTGTATTACTGCTCATGGCTGCTGATTTAAATCCTTTCTTTTCCCTTAATGCTTGTTCTACTTTTCTTGTGTTAAATCTTCTTATGTCCTCTCTGAGTCTCTTTCTAATGGCTTTGCATAACTCAGTATACTCAATTTTCTCCCTGTCAGTGTTTTTCTTGCTCTTCATTTGTCGTCTTTGGTTCATCATGACAAGTGTTTCTTGACTAATTTTTTCTTCTTTGGATTTCTGTTTCCCTATAGGTTTCTTGGGCTTTATCACTTTCAGAAAGTTGTAATATTCCCCGTCGATATCTTGGTCTTGAGCAGTCTGCAGAAGCTCAAACTTGTTCTTCAGTTCCAGTACATACTGCTTTTTCTCCTCCTCTGTTATTTCAAAGACCTTTGTATTATTTACTCGAGTCAGTTTTTTCCTTTCCTTTCCTACATCTATATCAAGTGTACATCTTACCATTCTGTGATCACTTCCAACATTTACCTTATTCAGGACGGTAACATCATTCACAATATATCTTCTGTTAGTGAGGATGAAGTCGATTTCATTAGTTGTTAATCCATTTGGACTCTTCCATGTCCACTTTCTGTTCACCCTTTTCTTGAAAAAAGTGTTCATTACTGACATTCCTTGAGATTCTGCAAATTCCACAAGTCTTTCCCCTCTTTTATTTCTTTCACCAATTCCAAAATTTCCTATAGTTCATCTTTCTGCGCTGTTTTGCCTTTTTCCAACCTTAGCATTGAAGTCCCCCATAATAATAGTGTAGTGGGTTTTCTGTTCATCTAGAAGACTCTCAATTTCAGTGTACATTTCTTCAACCTCTTCATCATCATGGCTCGATGTTGGTGCATAAATCATTATAATCTTTAGCTTGTACCTCTTAGAAATCTTGAGTATTAGTCTTGACACCCTTGGTGATGTACTTTTGAATTCCAAAATGTTGTTTTTAAAATCTTTATGGACCAGAAAGCCAACTCCACCTTCACTCCTTTCACTGTTTCCATTGGTGTACAGCAGATTTCCACTTGATAAACTTATAAGTGATTCATTTCTTCTTCTTGTTTCAGCCAAACCGATGATATTCCAATTCACATTTTCTAATTCCTTTTCCAGCTCTAATATCCTGTCTTCACCGATGAGTGATCGTACGTTATAACAGGCCAAGTTCAATTTCCGTGAATGGCAGCCTGGTCGTACCCAGAGATTCTTAGCACCCTCTGCTTCCACTCTGATCCTCTCGCTGCCGTAAGAGGGAGAGTGAAAGCTGCTGGGGACTGAGGGCCATTTGTATTGTTGTGCTCTCATTGCTGGAGGGTTTGGTCTTTTCCTCTTCACGCTGACCAGGCGTCTTGAAGAGAACCACTCTACACGTTCGTTGCCACCTAAGTGACGTAACAGGGCTTACCATCGAGAAGGTGTGCATGAGTGGATTTTAGGGAGGCAGGCCAACCGGACTTCTCCTAAATCTTCTGTAATAGAGAGATATTGGATCCATCAGTGTTTTAGGCTGAGTGTCTGATAACACACAGGATACCTGTTCCCCTCTAAGCCCCTAAATTTACTTACTATAAGTTAACTATTTGCATCTAATTCATTATCATAAATAATGAATTTATGGACACTGCTTAATGATTTCTTATCATTCTGTACTTGAAATTCAGTTTAATTCTGTTTTGTATTTTTTTATTTGTGATCTTTTAAAATTGTATGTGATTTTAGATATAATACTTTCATGTAAATATTTAGAAATAAAAAAATATATCAAACTTATATACAGTATTTAATTTTATTTATTTTTTCCGGGGTGCGCTCTAGTCCTTTTAAAACATTACAATGAAATAAAAAAGAAATCAAGTAGAACGTAAAAGGTTACAAAGTAAGCATAATATAAATCACAGAGTAATAATATCTTACTACTCTCTGATATAAATATTCTATAACCCTCTTTGCAATTGGATAGAATGTCGTTTTTTGAGTATTTAGGAATACATTTCAACAACTTTATAGTCAGTTAATTCTTTTTTCCTAAATAATTCTTTCTTCATTTATGATTTCTGCTTTTTCAAATACCACATTTCAAATTTTAAAAAAGTGGTATCTTGGAAATTTATTATAATTCCAAAAAGGAGTATACAGTACTGTCTTAACGCATGGGCACACAGGGCTTGCCCATGGTGAATTTATCACCAACTGATTAATGGTTGATTGTGAGTTTGAATTTACTCATAAAATTATTGAAAAAAAAAGGGGCTAGAAAAAAGTTAAGTCACGGAAAATACCCTTCCAGATATACCATCATTATTTTATTACAAATTGTTAATGTTCCAACTTCCAAACAGCAATACAGTTTGAAAAAACAATTGAAACTTATAAATCATCTTCTCAGCATAATGAAGCAGCAGCGTTTGAACTGGCTTTCACTCATGTGCATGGAAAATTATTAATATTACTAGCCATATTGTGCAAGGAAGCCTGAGGCTTATACTGCACCTTGAGAAGGTGCTGGACACTCTACCGAATCTTCCTACACCACGGCTACAAGCATATAAAGAATGCGGGGCAAAACAAACGCCACAGCGCGTCCCGACATACTCGGAAGCGCTGAGGATCCCAATAGCAACGGAAACCCAACTAACCGCAGAGACGCACCAGAAGAGGAAAACACTGTTGCCAACACCAAACCTGGTGATACTCCGACCAAAGGAGACTGGCAAGATCCCCTCTAGTGAGGAATTAAAAACAAAAGTAATTAGTAATATGAGGGAGGACCTTAAAAATACAAGAATAAAAGGAATACGGAAAATGAGAGACGTAGGACTAGTAATTGAAACCGAAACTAGACAAGAAATACAAAGTATCATAGAAAACCCCAAAATAGACGCTCTCGGAATAACGGCCCAGCCGCCCAAAAGGAAGGGACCGTCAATAATAATCTATGACGTCAATCCAGAAGTCACAGCAGCCCAGCTGGCCGAAGAGCTCTACCTCAGGAATCTGCAAAAGGAAATACCAGACAAAGAAACACACGAAGTAATAACCACAAAGTTTCATATAAAGGCGAGAGGAGGAATAAACAACAACTGGAGTGTGGAGCTTATACCGGAAGCATGGCAAGTCTTAAAGGACAGAACAAGGGTATATATTGAGTGGGGCAGCTACCGATTCCGGGAGCGAGTGGTGGTTCCGAAATGCTTTAGATGCTGCAAGTTCGGACACACTACGCATGTCTGCACCCAGACAGTTCCAACTTGTGGACACTGCACAGAGAAGGGACACGCCTTTAAAGACTGTCCACACAAAGACAAGGAAGCCACCTGCGCAAACTGTAAGGCAATGAAAATAGAACACGCGCATTCAATCAAGGACCCGAAGTGCCCAGTCTACCTTAAAGCCAAAAGCATATACCAAAATAGAATCGATTATGGGGACAAGAAATAAAAAGTATAATATAGCAATGATTAAGATAATCCAGACTAACGCGCAACGAGCCAAAACAGTGGCAGACCAAATCCGGGTCAGGGCCGATGAGGAAGACACCGACATAATCATATTGCAGGAGCCATACGTTCACGCAAAGCGGGTGGTGGGGTATCCACTGCAATATAAGGCCGTCCACACGGAGGAGGACACCCCATGGGCAGCGGTCCTAGTCAGGAACACCAAAATCACTGCAACAAAAGTAACTCAACTGTGCACGACCTGGGCTGCCTGTGCCCAGCTCATTACAGCACTAGGCTCCCTATATGTAGTGGCCCTTTACAGCAGGCCAGGACAGGAAATTGAGACCACAATCAACTACCTGCGCCGTCTCCAAAACACTCTGCCGAATGAAAAAATAATTATAGGAGCGGATGTAAACTGTCGCTCTCCACTATGGCACAGCGTTACTGCCGACAGAAGAGGAACAACAAATGGGCAGCAACTCGAAAACTATCTGATAGGATCACAATTTGTTGTACTGAACCAACCGCACCATCTGCCAACATTCTGCAACACCCTCTGGGAGGCCACCATCGATATCACTCTAGCAACTAGGAACCTGGCGAACCACGTGACCGACTGGAGGGTGGAAGACGCTTGGACCACCTCGGACCATCGAGTCATCACCTGCAAAGTAACAAGAACGCTGCCAAGAACAACAACAAATATACAAACACCCCACAGATACGCAGTTGCCAAGGCAGATTGGCCCCAATACAAAGAGCTACTAACTACAGCGGTTAACAACAAACCTCCGTCCCTAGATCCACAGAATAATCCGAACGAACTGCAGAAGGCAATTACTAAATTGATGATAGATATCAGCAACCAAACTATCAGGAAGAAACAACCCCGACTGGGCGCAGTCCCCTGGTGGACCCGGGACATTGCCATGCTCCGGCGACAAATGAACAAGAGTAGGAAGGACTTCCAGAGGGCCCGAAGAACATGGCCAGCAAATGAGGTTGAAGCCCTGAGGCAAATATATAGACAAATAAGAAACCGGTACACTGACGCCATAAAGACAAGTAAAAGACGCTCTTGGGAGTCCTTGGTCTCCACAGCAGGGAACAATGACCCCTGGGGCATTGTCTACAAAGTAACAACCAATAGACTGCCTAGGGGGGAGGTGATTTCTACCACTAGGACTCGGCAGGGAGATCTCACCACAACCTGGGAGCAGTCGATGAATAACATACTCGACAGAATATATCAAAAACCAAATATGTTAACTATGCCAGGTCAGAAACAGACATGCTACAGAAACGATAACTACAGAAACCAGGCGATTGAGCCTCCCTTCACCCTGGATGAACTCAGCGTGGCCGCTAGTAGGGTCAGAAATAGAAAATGCCCGGGCCTCGATCTTATTGAGCCTGAAATACTGAAGAAAACCGTGGAATACAATCCGCACCTACTCCTAACACTATACAATAGATGCTTGGAAACAGGACATTTCCCAACTGCATGGAAAACAGCAAATTTAAAACTAATACTGAAAAATCCTACCAAAAATCCAGAATTTCCGGATTCATATCGACCCATCGCACTGCTCCCAGTGGCAAGCAAATTGTTTGAAAGATTACTCCATGTGAGAGTTATAAAACACTATGAAGCGGCAGGCCTACATGCCAGAAATCAATATGGCTTCAGACCAGGATCCTCAACCGTGGACGCACTGGGAAACTTGCTAAGGATTTTCCAGGATTGTAGACGAAAGTATCTGCTGCTCATCTCTGTTGACTTTGCTGGGGCGTTTGATTCACTTTGGTGGCCAAGCGTCCTGGCAAGGTTGAGGGAGGCTGAGGTGCCTCTTAACCTCTACAAAGTAATCGAAAGCTATTTAACACAAAGAAGAGTGGAAATCAATGTACACTATCAAAAAATAACAAGAGAGGTGCACAGAGGATGTCCGCAGGGATCGGTGCTTGGGCCGCTTCTGTGGACAATGGTCCTCGATGAATTCCTGACTACGGACCTGGGTTCTGTGGCAGTACACGCCTTCGCGGACGACTTGACATTGACGGTAGAGGCGGACTCCAGGGCCCAATTGGAGACGCTGGCAAATCAGGCACTGCAGCGGCTGCAGCAATGGGCATCAAAGAACCAGCTGAAAATATCGTCAGACAAGACCTCATCGATCCTGCTAAAGGGGACTCTGCAACTACGACGACCCCCGCAAATTAAAATCAACAATGTAACAATCAAATTTGTGAGCCAACTGAAGTATCTGGGCGTTATCCTAGATAAAAACATGACGTTCCAGCCGCATCTGAAATACATCAGAAGAAAAATCAGAGGATACTCTGGACTGGTAACCAGAATCACAAGGAAAGATTGGGGACTCAAGAAAAAAGCACTGATGCTTTACTATAAAACAACCTTCCTGCCTGCAATCACCTATGCAGCAGCGGTTTGGTATCCAAAAACGACACTGGTAGTCAACAAAAGAACACTAGAAATGACCCAAAGGACCATACTGCTATCAACAACGCGCGCCTGCAGCACGGTAAGTACCCCAGCATTGCAGGTACTTGCTGGAGCGCTCCCTCTGGACCTGGAGGCAGTTCAGGCCGGGCTACTGTTTTTGCTGGCCAGGGGAGTGGCCGCTACCCACCAAGGATACACGACTGACCCGGCGGGCAACCTAAAACACGAAAAAAATAGGCTACAGACCCACCTCCTAGATCTTTGGCAGAGAAGATGGACAGAGACTACAAAAGGCGAAGTAACAAAAAGATTTCTACCAGACCTCCAGAAAATATACCCAAAGCAGCCACCGTGGTACTTCCCAGGGTACCATATGACAACACTATTAACCGGACACGGACCCTACAAGGAGAAGCTGTTTGGCTTCCGACTCGTTGAGGACCCCAACTGCATATGTGGAGAAAGTGAAAGCTGGAGCCACATAGTCTATGATTGTCAACACTATGAAGACCTCAGAGGGCTACTAATAACAAGGTTAAGATACTTCCCAAAAGGACTGGAGCACCACTTCCTGGACACTGAGGATGAATATAGGGCACTCTCCCAGTATGCGCAAGACCTATTCACCAGGAGAAAAACACTAATAGCTATCTACAGCAACGTACACAGAGATTGACAAAAATCGGCGCCAAATGTGACAAAAAAACTGAAACCTTGCAGAGGACCAGTACTTGGAAAAGAAGAGTGCTGATCACACGGAAGAGAAAAGCAAGGACGGGGGAATGCAGCACAGACAGTAGAGAACAGACTAAACGCAGCACAGTTGCAAACAGCTTGATGGCGATCTGAAGAGGACACCCTCGCCCTCTTCACCTATTATTCCCACTTCCTTGGGGGGAGGGGACATTTTTTGTTCCTTCTCCTCCACCCCCAAACTTCTACTCTGGTGGGGCATGGGCATGCCCCACTGAAAACTGGGGCTATCTACTCTATTGGCCCCATATTTCTGTCTTTTCCCCCCAATCTTCGGTCTCCCTCCCCTCTCTACCTTCATCATAGCGAAAGCCCCACACGTCAAAAACTAAATATGATAAAATTACCTTACGCCCAAAACTCGGCCTAGCAAACCAAAGCGACATTACCCCAGCGCAGATTTTTTATTTACTTATATATTTATTTTTATTATTTATTTATTTTTTATTTATTTTTATTTTTTTTTTATTTTATTTATTTTTTTTTTTTTAAGGTCCTAGCCGCCGAAATCCCAGGAAATTAAGCGGCAGGACCTGCCAGAGTGAATCTACAGCTACTGGGTTCCTGGTCTGCCTCCACGGGGCGTAAGTGGGACAACGTTGGGCCTCAATAGGGGTCCAACGGCTAAATGACCAGATGAACAACGGTACAGAACACAACACATGAACAATTCCCACACACTTTTAAATCTCTGGCATTTCCCAGTGAACTGGTTCACCACAATGAAAGCAACGCGGAGATGGGGGAAACCCCTGGTGCCGTAAGACAACAACACACACTTACACTTACACTTACACTTACCAGCCAAAAAATTTCCCGAGTTACCCTGAGAGAGAGAGAGAGAGAGAGAGAGAGAAGTAGTAAGGAATCACCAAGAAAGAGAAGAATGATGGTATCTAGCTTAGGACCCTTGGGTGTGCCAAGCCCATACTCACCAGAAAATGATATACTGAAGACTATCCAATTATAAAAAAAATTCTCAACAAAGAAATTTCGCAAACATTTGTGTTGATTAATAATAAAAAATCCATTAGTTCATACTGTATGGTTTAACAATTAATTATCAATTATATATTGAAACGTTTGTGTTTTTCAAGGCTTATAATGTTCAAAAATTTCGGTTGATTAATCCTCGCTTCATATAATGTTTTTTTATGTTTAAATATTGATTTTGTTGAAAGTAGCAATAAATCTAAAGGTTTAATTTTATTGATCATTTACAATTTTTATTCCTTTGAATGAGTAGGTGGGGTCCCAGTGCATTGCTTTGCCTAGGGCCTTCAATGCTGTTAAGACGACCCTGATTATATCTCGAAATGAGGTACGTCTGGCAACCCTATTATAACGTTGTATGTGTTCAGCTTTCCTCTTTGAGGAAAGCTGAAGCGAAATGAATTGCCACAGATCTTTTTCAGAAGATTTAGAAAATGCATGTGCTTTTCTCAGCTGAGAAAACAAAATAGAGTACGCAATGGATACACGATATAAACTGGAAGAGAACAGAAAAAGGCGAATTCCATCATTTACTGCAGGACTCATCAGAAGATGAAAATCGTTTTAAGATGTACTTAGGGATGAATAAAGAATTTATTTTCTCCTTTAATCTAATGACATTCAAGAGCAAAATACGCAATTTAGAAATTCAATTAGCGCTAAGGAAAAATTAGTTGTATGTGGAAAACTGCTAGCTTGGGGGGGGGGGGGAATTCACGGACTAACAGATTAATAGTAGCCACAGGCAGAGGTGGAAATGATTCTTGCACGGAAAATTGAAGTACTCTAAGTTTAATTTTGAATAAGGATTTATTCTGTCAATTGTACAAAACAAAAGTTTTTATGCCGAGTAAAAACAAAAAGCTACTTCTCAACTCTAAAAATTGAACTTGTAAGAAATTGTTATGAGTTGCACAAATTGAAATGATCAACTTGTTCGTCTTCTAAATTTGTTAATTGTAATACTGCTGCTCTATTTTCCTCCTTTGGCCATTTTTTAGCGTCCCTGTGACTGGACATTTCGGTGAGAATGCCGAGTAGCTTGTCGAAGTAGAGAGTGCTTCGGAATGGGCACAGGAGCAACGTCCTTGATGTTGTTATTTGTTTTTCGGCTATTCTTACTTGTGCTCTCAAAACAGCATTATTTGCTTTTCTATTAGCATTTCCTCTTGTCACGCCCAACGAAATTTCTGTTAACAGAACAGAAATATCTGAGCTACTGAAAACGTCATTCGGCCTTGAAGCCCGACGTGTTATCTTGCGAATACAGCCAATGACGGTCTGTCTCCGAGCAATAAACTAAATGGGAAATATAGCTACCCCACATTTGACGTTATACATATTTTACACGTGAAGTCCCGTGAGGTGATAGTAGTGTGTTTCTGCCTTATCCTATGCACTTCCTGCCAGTCATGGGATGAAACCCCCCCCCATGAAGGAGAAAATAATAATAAGCCGTCCCTTAATCCACCACTGTCTTCTAGTATAGTTATAATCATATCACGACAGTGAAGAGGAAGAGAGTCGGGACAAAGTGGTATGTTTTTTTTTTACATAAATTTAGAATTTATCATTGTTTTTTTTTTTTTTTTTATTGGTATCAGTACTTTGTGTGGTAACAGTTCATGGTTAGCAATCTGTTATTAGCATTTATCGGATTGTATCCTAAATAATTGACTAAGTACAGTGGTGTTGCCAGGATTTTTTGTCAGCAGGTACATTCACAAAAAGGCGCCATTTGCTTTCTGAAAAAGCTCCACAGTACCAGATTTCGATGTCAGGGGGTGCAATCATAGTTACGAGTTAGCAACCTGCTAAATATTAGGTTACAAATTATTATTATTAGCCATATGTAGGGTGTCCATTTTGGAAGTAATCTCCCCCCCGATAAAAAAAAAAAAAAGTGAGAAATTTTGTTTTTAATATAAGACACTTTTTGCCCCCCCCCCCTTTTTATTTTCAAAATGTAGAATTAACAAAAACAGAATACAGTTCTTAAATTTGAAAAAAAATTATGCAATAAATATGAAAACTATTTTTTATTAATATATTTAGCAGAAATCTTCATGGCATTTAACAGATTTTTGTTATTTTAAATTTTATTCTTAAAATCTGTGTAATTTAAGTCCCTCAAATTAAAAACAGGTAATACTGTAATTGCATTAACTGTACTTATCTCTAACCTATTACGCTCATCAGTCCATTGTATTTCCATAATTAAAGAAAATATTCGCTTGCAGCTGGCGTTGTGACCCGGAATTGCAAATAAATATGAACATAATCTAATAAACTCGCTCTTTTGTTCAAGGTATTCTACTTTTTTTTTTTAAGTAATGTCCATTTTTCAACAAATCTCAATGTATTCAATTCTTTATTATTTTCGATTTCGTTTATGGCAATTTTTTTTTTCAATTCCAAACTGATCATATAATAAATTTTCATCAAACTTAATTTCAATTGTTTCAAATGATTCCAGAGAATTTGTTATATCCTCCCATTTCGGAATGTTTTTCATTAGCATCCAGTTTAAGAATTGGATGCGAGGGCTAAATAATTTTTGGCCGTCGAATAAAAATCTTTGATCTGGTGAGTATGGGCTTGGCACACCAGGGTCCTGAGCTGGATATCATTCATCATTCTTCCCTTCTTGGTGATTCCCTTCTACTTCTCTCTCTCTGGGTAACTTTGGAAAATTTTTTTAAGCTGGTGCAGCATAAGCCTCAGGCTTCCTTGCACTACATGGCTTATGAACTTTTTGGTTTTCTATATCACACTGAATAATTTTTCTACCCTCAAATGGCAGAAATTGATCAGTTATTCTATTATCCAACATCTCAATCGTTTCTTCAACAATTATTGAAACCTCTAAAATAGTTACGTTTGCCTTTTCAATTTTTAGTATCTGGTTATTGAAGAAACTGAGAAAGCTGTGGGGAGTCCACAAATATACTTCTCCCAATGGATTATTAAAAAATTTCTCAATAAAAACGCGAGGCTTTTTCTCGGATAAAAAAAAAAAAAAAAAAGGATTTTAAACCTTCGAAAATTTTTAAACTGCGTTGAATGGCAAGAAATAATGACAACCAGCTAGTTTTATACTCTATATCAGGGGTGGCCAACGAGTCGATCGGGGATTTAATTTTGGTCGATCGCGACGAATTTTAAATATACAGTCATCCATCGGTTTGTGCACCTTGTACAATGTTATTTTTGAGATGGTAGATCACGGCACATTTTGAAGGAAAATAGTAGATCACATCACAAATTAAGTAGTCCACTCCTGTTCTATATCAACGGTAGCACAAAATTCCGTCGTTTAGAAGTGCTGATTGCTCCTCAAGCCTTTTCGGTCAACTTTTTGATGACTCAAAAATCGCACAAAATTTTCTAGTGCACGAATGAAAACAATTGCACTAATAAAGAATATACTGGCTCCTTATTCACTTAACGAAGATTTAAAAGATGTCAGTAGTACTGAATTCTTTGGAATTTCCATGCAACCATAAACCGGAGAAAGTATTTCCATTGTTATTGCATTATTTCAACGAGAAAAATGGTGGTAGTAGTAGTGGCATGTGATGCAAGAAAGCAAGTGTATGAGCTTATGTAGCATCAGCCATAAAAAAAAGAAAAAAAAAAAATCACACCATTCCCTCCAAATGCCTGTCCAGTTCCTCCTTAAATTTATTTAACCTATTTAACTTATTTAACTTCCACAACGACAGATGGAAGTTTGTTCCAGCAATTAACCACCCGCTGGCTAAAGGCAAATTTCCGCGCATCTATTCTACATCTGTCTTTTCTTAATTTGAATTTATGCCCCCTTAGGTTCGTAATCTGAACAAGTGGAAGGATCCCATCAGAATTCAGCGTGCTCAACCCATTCAAGGCCTTATACACCTCAATCAGATCACCGCGCAGGTGCCTAGTCTCCAGCCACTGCAATTTGCAGAACTTAAGCCTCTCTTGGTAAGAGGATCCCTTCATTCCCCTCATCAATTTTGTTGCCCTTCTCTGTACACGCTCAAGCAAATCTATATCCTTCCTAAAATGAGGCCTCCAGACCTGTACGCAGTACTCAATGCGTGGCCAGACCATTGCCTTATACAGAGAGACAATCACCTCCTTTTCCCTGCTAGCAAAATTCCTATATATCATTGACAAAAACCCGTGACCTGCCCTGGCAGCCTGTCTGCATTACCATGCGAGGTAAGCTTCTGAAAATGAATTGTTTATCCAATGAGACATCAGCAACTATCGCCAACTACATCCTTACTTCTCTGAAGGAAAATAATATTCCCAAAGAAAAGTGTATTGCGTTCGGAGCTGACAATACCAATGTTAATTTTGAAGGGATCAACATAAGAGGCCAATGCAATGTATTTTCTCGACTCCAAAATTTAGTTATTTCCAATATCAAAGATGTCGGATGTATAGCGGACATATTTCATAATTCTACTCAATCGGGAGCAGGAAGACTAGCCGTTGGCGTGGAATTGGTATTTATAAAAATATTTTCTTACTTTCACACTTATACTGTTCGAACGGAATGTTTAATTAAATGATACGCCATCGATGTTCATTTGAATTTTCTTTGACAAAGAAGTGTTCCAATTTAGATGTTGATGCAGTTACTTGAAATTTCATTGCGTGGTTTTTCAAATTAACGTGATCTTTGATATCACATTTCCCACCGTGACTTTGTTGATAAAACATGAGCACAATTCAGCCTCATTTTTGTGTCTTTCCTTTTTTATAAAACTCCGTTCTTTCTGGAAGTCCTCTTTGAAAACACATTTACGTTTAGGCATTTTTTTTTTATTATGCGGCTTAAACTAATTTAAAAAACTTTCACAAGAACTCGCTTATCTTTATCTATAAACTGATCGAGCCACGTGCACTGAAAATAAAGGAAGAAAACACACGTCCGAACATCCAAATTGCTGAAAGTCGCGTGTAAATGAAACTGAACTAAAAGTCGCGTGAAATGAAACCGAACACGAAACATCGCACGTGCATACCGAGAAATTAAGGCTAGACACCACCTCCTCCATTATATGGACTAAGTTTTTTGACCATTATAAAGTTTATAGTGAGATGGCCACAAATCGGCGGTGAACAGGCTGTAACTGATGACGCGATTATTATTATTAGCCGTATGGTGCAGGGAAGCCTGAGGCTTATGCTGCACCAGCCAAAAAAAATTCCCGAGAAACCCTGAGAGAGAGAGGAATCACCAAGAAAGAGAAGAATAATGATATCCAGCCGAGGACCCTGGGTTTGCCAAGCCCATACTCACCAGATGTGAGCTCCTGGGGTTATTTGAACTCTGCTACTAATTTTTTATTGTGCACAAATAAATTTGTGCAAAATTTATCATGATAAGAAACCGGGACTTATGGACACCCTACATATGGTGCAAGAAAGCCTGAGGCTTATGCTGCACCAGCCAAAAAAAAATCCCTCAAGTTAACCTGAGAGAGAGAGTCAGAAGCAGAAAGGTATTGCCAAGAAAGGAGAAGAATGATGATATCCAGCTCAGGACCTAGGTTACAAATTATTATTATAATTATCCATATGGTGCAAGGAAGTCTGAGGTTTATGCTGCACCAAGCAAAAAAAATCCCCCGAGTTAACCTGAGAGAGAGAGAGAGAGAGTCAGAAACAGAAACGAATCACTATGAAAGGAGAAGAATGATGATGTCCAGCTCAGGATCCTGGGTTTGCCAAGCCCATATTCTCCGGATGTGAGCCCCTGTGGTTCATAATTGTGTTCAACTGATTGTATCTAAATAGGTGGATTCTTTTGGAATGGTTATATTGCTGGTACTTCTGTTGTATAAATTTTATTCTTGAAATAATATTGTCTGTGTAAAGACATAATAATTAGATAGGGTTTAAAATTTACAAGCTGCTATTCTTCTGGTGATCATTGCGAGTAGCAGTAATTGACTTGCCTTGCCCACGATATGGTTAGTCTTTCAGGTCATATGGTTAGTCCATAAGGTGGGTGGTTATCACCCACCTTCTGTCTGTTTAAATATGAATATCAGAGATGTAAGTAATCGAATGAAAAGATAGAGAAAGAGTAAAGAAATATATGTTAAAAATAAATAAACCAAAAAATAATTGTATACTAGAAAAAAATTACATAAAATGCATGTCAAAATGGTGATAGGGTAAAATTCCAGACCTTGGGTACAAGTCCATATTTCGACTAATGAGAAATAAAGCAGTGATTGGCAGGTTACACTCAGTGATCTTCCTGCCCACATGTAACACACCAATTGTAATACATCAAAGTTTAAATAAAGATTTAACCACGGTGGCTCACATCTGGTGAGTATGGGCTTGGCATACCCAGGGTCCTGAGATGGATATCATCATTCTTCTATTTCTTGGTGATTCCCTTCTATTTCTCTCTCTCTCTCTGTGGGTAATTCAGAATTTTTTTTTTTTTTTCTGCCTGGTGCAGCATAAGCCTCATGCTTCCTTGCATCATATGGCTAATAATAATAAAGAGAAACTGCAATACAGAATTAAAATAATCGAAAATAATTACAAATATTCAAAAATAACTATGTTTTTTCATCCCGCCCAAAGTCGCGTAAAAACTAATCTTTGTTAAAATATCTCTTATTGCTGTTTTCAAAAAGGGAACTGTTATTCACTATAAAAACGGGTGAGGTGTGGGATAAACATCCTAACTAAGACTAATGATAGCGAAGGCATTCACAATAATCACCAAATCACAGCACTCAACCGTACAATATCTCTGTTTAAGACCATGTCTGCTGTGCAAATATAACTTGTACCCAAGATATGGATGTTTAGCCGGTATTAGAAATTAAAATAAAGTTATATTCCAGATCATGGGTGCACCTCCATACTTCGAGGAAGCAGGCAGTGAAGGCCCTTTCCACTCACAGCTTTCCATCTCTCCTCTGGTATATGTCCCATGACATCACGAGTCTGCAAATCTGCCCAGATATGATTTGAGTATATGATGACAGCCTTGTCAATCAATTCAGCCCTGTAGAGATTGTGGATGCAGAATTATGGCGTAGAAAAAAAAATTTTACACCATATGTAGGCTTATGGTGTAGAATTTTTCTTAGCGTGGTCTGTGCTTGTTAAAAGGAGAGACTGCTTATACAGGGATGGCATATACTTAAATAGAAAGGGTGCAAGAATAATTGCTGATGATATTGAGGCAGTTTTAGGTTGGTCAGAAAACTGCTAGTTTGGGGGTATACACAGACTAACAGTAGGCAGAGGTGAAAGGGATTCTTGCACTGCTTATACTGGAATGGGCAACAGCATGGAACAGTACCAGATTAAGGCATGGGCTAGCAGGGCCCTTGCTCAGGGCACCATTCTTTAAGGGGTGCTAAATTTTACAAATCATGAAAAAAAAAATTATATCCCTAGTAAAGGGGCACTGAAAAATCTTTCTGCCCAGGGTGCAAAAATACCTTGACCCGGCACTGACCTGGAAAGCAAATAGCTGAGGATTTCAAGATGTGCTGGGAGTCATTATGGAACAAGTAAATACATGGGGTGTGTTAGGGTAACTAACAGTAAGAACAGGTGCACGTACACCAATGATAGGAATATAGTAAATAAATTTGATGAATTTGAAATGCTGGTCAAGACATCAAATGCAGATATTGTTGGGATTCCAGAGATGTGGTGTCAAATAGATATAAGCAGCACAGGATAGAAATTTAATAGAAATTTAGAGAGTACAGTGTGTACAGAAAGGACACACAGAGGATAGGAATGGAGGAGTAGTTAAGAAACATAAAATCTAAGCATGTGGATCCAGTTAACATGGGTAGATAGTGCAATGTTGAGTCATGGTGTGACATAAGCACTAGGAAAGCAAAATGAGGATAGGAGTGTGTTATAGGCCTAATGACTCCGAGTACAATGAACAGTTGTACAGAGAAATAGAATGGCACATTAAATCAGAATATCTTCTAATGGGGGATTTTACCTTCCCAGATATTGCCTGGAACTTATGAGTTGGTCACTAGCACGCTAACAGGAATTTTGTGGATTTATTGAATGATTGTTTTCTACAGTAGCATGTTCGAGAGGCAACTAGAGGGAGTAATACTCTTGATCTGATTATCAGCAGTGATTATTAATATAATAAGAATCTGTGGTTAATGGAACCACTTGGTTGCAGTGATCAAAGTGTACTGATGTGGGATTTACTTAAAGATGCAACTATCATTGGAGGTAAAGCGAAGGATTTTTGCTTTTGTAAAGGTGACTACAGTGGTATCAGACAGTTTTTAAATTCTGTACAGTTGGACCAACTGATGACATTACCAACAACAAATTCTAAAGGGGAAGCATTGAAGGAATTAATCTTGGAAGCTACTAGGCTTTTCACACCAGCTAAGAAATACTGTTAAAGGTGTACGCCTAATGGATATCAGGTGAATTAATCAGATTCATAACAGGTAAGCAAAATGCATGGGGGCATATAATTTATCAGGTGACAGAAGCATGTGGTAGATATAAGCTAGTCTGTAATCAAGTCACAAAGGAGGTTAGGCAACTGTAAGACCTTGCATTTAGCAGCATTGAGACATAGCGGCACTTCTCTGACCATCTTTGAAGTCTGTTCGAGTAATACTGATGGAGCATTGATTGGCACTGATCATTAACGACTCCAGCAATATTTACATCATATCAAAATTTAGACAATAAGCCTACTTTTCCTTTGTCAATGTCATTTATGAAAATGACAAACAACAGTGGTCCAAGAACCAATCCTGGAGAGACCCCACTCCTGACATTACACCTATCTGAAGAATATCCATTAATCACAAACTTTTGCCTTTTTTCCCTGTCATCCATCTCCGAATCTTACCAGTAATTCCAACCCGTCAGGTTTATAAGGTAACCTCTCGGGAGGGACCGAGTCAAGCGCTTTGCTAAAATCGAAAGATACTATGTTGATATTATTTCCTAAACATAGGACACGAGTAACTGTGTGAAAATAGCCTAATAAGTTATTTAAGCATGACATACCCTTAACAAAGCAATGTTGTGTCCTTCAGAATGTTTATATATTTAATGTCTCTGGACTGCACTCTTAATCACTGCCTGTAAGATTTTTTTCTACTACTGAAGTTAGACTAACTGGTCTGTAGTTACCAACTTCACTCTTAGTGCCACTTTTTATATTGGAAATACATTGGCACATTGCCAATTTGAAGGAATCTTCCCTGAGTACAAATATGTCCCCATAATTAACCTCAATGGTTCGCTACAATCCCTCGTGCTCTCCTTCAAATCTACACGGTATGTGCCATTAGCTCTGGGAACTACTTGCCTTTATGCTCAAACGTTTTTCTATAAATAATCATCTCTAATTACCACAGTAATTTCATATGGTGTCTTATCCTCACTTGCACAGCCTCTTCTTAGCATAAAGGGCTTTTCATCAGTAAAAACAGATGCAAAATAACTGTTCAATTCAATCACCACATCAGCTGGGTGTTCTAAGACTTTTCCACACCCAGTTTACAAGGGTCCAGTCTGATTCGCTTTTTGCATCTTATTTTCACATATGTTAGTCATGGAAAGAAAAGGAATTATTACCGAAAAACAAGAGTTCCATAAATTTAAGCATCTGGAAACTTAGCACCCGAGAGGATACCTATTTGAATTAACTGTAATATTATTATTATTTTTTTTTTCATGAAAGATAAAGGACACACTATATTTAAGCCGAAAAGGATGTTTGCAGGATAGATATGTGAAAAGTTGCATTTGGCCAGAAATTAAGATTCATTTTTGTCTCCTACTCCTTTTCCTCTGGTGTATTAATGACTTTCTTTCACTGAATGGAATCTTTTCCATAGTTTTGCTGATGATAGCATACTTCATTAAACCTTCCAAGTGCGAGAAACCTTATCTTGCACAGCTTCAGCTTTTCAAATATCAAATATTAATTCTTTTAATGCCTACCTCTTCTTAATTAGCAAGTCCAAGAGAGCAGGCATGCTTTAAGCTGGCTCCAGCAACTTAAATAAATTAACATCAGATTTCTGGTAGAAAATATTTTTGTTTAAATTTAATTTCAATAATTTGGTAAATTTTCTAGAGTATCTCTGCTAACTAAAATTCTTTCGGGTAACTTTGATAGCTTAAATTTAACTTCAATTCTGTACTACTTTGTTAATTCCAATTCTGTTTTGTATTGTTAAGTTAAATTTTATAATATCTTTGGGTTCATATTTTACTTAAATAATGGTTGTTACAAAATTTCTTCCAATACAAAGTTCAAGATATCGTGACAGATAAAAATTCATGCAGGTATTTCTGATATGAATCAAGAGTTTATTTTATGTACAGCCTGTGCATATATTCTAAGGTCTGTCTAGTAGATAAAGCAAGCTCAACTGAACAATCTTTTCTTTGCATCCAATGCAAAGAGCATACTGAATGGACATTAATACTTGATACATTACTAGAATTCAAGTGACTGAAGAAACTATCACCTACCCTAGGAACAAATGTAAGTGGGAGCCCATTGGGGACTGTTATTAGTATTAGCAATGGCCATACCTTGAAAGGATGCTTAAGGCTTCCTTGAAAGGTATGGAACCATCCCAAAAAAATAAATAAATGCATTTTTGCCAGTAACATTGAGGATACATTAAGAGTTGTGGAAACTGCTATTTGAGGTAGTGGAGGTGGTTGATGTAGACTTGCATTTGTTGGATCGTATTGGACAAAGTAATGCTTGCATGCATCTCAAGAATTCTTGAATATTGCCACAACAACCGTTGGTGGCAATATGTTCTGAGAGTGGCCACACTAAAAATCAGCAGTATGCTAGGGAAACAAGCCTAAACTTCAGTGGGGTTTCAGAGAAGTAAACTATAGAAGAATATTCCTATCATATTAATCTTAGGAGAGTTGCCATTAAGATGGCTGAATTCGAACTTCCCTGTTTGGACTACTTGCAGGACTGTGCAAATTGGGGATGCAATGGATGCACTGAAGCAGGGTCCCCAATCTAGGGGACCGGAATGAGCGGAGCCATCAAAATCTCAAAATAAATAAACGAGGCCCTGAATTCACCACCCTTTTGCATCCGGGCCCATAACTACCTTAGCATGGCACTGACAACTTATGTTGACATGATATGTGATTCCACCTGGAAAATGAAGATGATGAATCCACTATCTTATGTATAATGCATTTAATAAAGATGGGGAAAACAGATGGGTTTGTAGGGTATGCTTCTTATAAAAGCAGACTGAGTGCAAAAAGATTATTTTTTTTAATCATAAGTTATGTCTACCTTATAGTCTGTATGGTGTGAGTTATTTGGAAGGAAAGGTATAATGAGACTGAGAGTAATCTGCATACCAGAAGTTGTGAAGAATGTGATGAGAGTCTACATGCAGATGGAATGGGCAAAAAAGTGTGAATGTGAGCTTCTTGAAAGGGTGCAAAGATGGGTAACTCGCCTGGTGAGATCAGCAAAAGGGCGTCCTTACGAAGAAAGACTTCGAATATGTGGGTTGCAGAGTTTGGAAACTAGACACCTTGGAGGAGATTTGATTGAGGTGTTTAAGGCTCTGAGAGGCATCAGTAAAATGAATGAGGACGAAATTTTCAAGATTATATAGGCGCCTCCGTAGCCAGGTGGGAAGGAGCAGCAGTGCGTAGCACACGCTTCTTGATTAGACTGGGGTTCGAGCCCGTCACCACCAAATACGGAGGATGCGGAAAGGTCAGGGAATGACCACTGCACATCCCGGAGCAATATGGCCTTAGTTGCTAATGCTCCTAAAAACCAAACAAACAAACATTCAAGATTATAAATGATGCTAGAACTAGGGGACATAAATTCAAGTTACGGGGGGGAAATGTTTAGATTGGACTGCAGGAATTTTTATTTTAGCCAGTGAGTTATAAATTACTGGAATAAGTTGCCTTCATGGGTGGTAGAAGCCGACAGTTTAGGGAAATTCAAAGATCATCTGGATAGTACTTTCGGGTAAGGGAAGCGCATAGGATGACAGGTTTAATTTCCTTTTTTTTTATTAATTATTATTATTATTATTTTTTTTTTTTTGTTTTTATCATTGTTTTGTTCGGATTTTTTTTTTTTTTTTTTTTTTTTTGGCTGGTGCAGCATAAGCCATAGACTTTCTTGCACCATGCTGTCATTACCAATACTAATACTAATGTGTTATTGTGGAGACTTAAATCTGCCCATAAGTGGGTTTGAAACTTACTACTCGGTATAAAATTTTTAAAATAAACCAGATGACTATTATTTGTACCGGCATGTTAGAGAAAATACTAGTGATAGATATTCTTTACCTCATCATTACTCACAAATCATATGACATCACTGCTGTACTGTAACAGTACAGTAACCATTGGCAGGTAGTGATCATGTACTCATTAGAAGGTGAAGAAAGATATAGTAGTTAAAGGTATTTGGTTTAATTTCAGAGAAGAAGGATGTGACAGTTTAGAGAACTATATTTCATTTATTAATTGGGCAAATACATTAGAATCATGCAATACTTTTAAAGAAATAATCACAGAAGCACAAGGTGGATAAATACATGCTGATTATTCTAATAGAGCAGAAAAAGAGATGATAGGAAAGTTGGAGCAATGAAAAGTAATGATGCCTACAATTGCTACAACATAATCTGTATTAAAGCCATAGATAATGATAATGTTTGAGAAGCCAAGGCTAAGTATGAGAGAGAGTAAAGAATGTGGAGAATTTTTTTATGTAAACACAAGAAAATGAATCAGGATTGGACTTTTTTGTATATCCATTATCTTATGGTTTCTCTTCCATTCTTTTGGTGAGTGCCCAAGTTTCACTTCCATAAGTCATGGTGGGGAGTACACATTCTTTCATCATTTTACATTTCAAACAAATTAGGATATTGCTCCTCAGTATGTGACTATATTTTCTGAATGCTATCCATCCAAAATTAATTCTTCTCTTGACTTCCAGGTATTTATCATTGTTGCAGCTAATGACTTGTCCAAGGTAGGTGTATGAATCCACCTTTTCAATTACGGCTGCTTCAATGATTATAATTCTTTCTGTGGCATACCTGTTTGTCATTACTTTTGTTTTAGCCATATTCATCTTTAGTCCAAAATCCTTACTAACTCTGCATAACTGATTAAGATTTTCCTCTAATTCTTTAGGATCATGGCTTATGATCACACTGTCATCTGTAAATCATAAACGGTTTAAGTACTGTTCACGTTGACTACTTTCTGTGCCCAGTCTATTCTTTAGCATTAGTAGAGGCATATGATGCAAGAAAGCAAGCTTATGCAGCATCAGCCAAAAAAAAAAAAAACACCCTCCCATTTCACCCCTCCATTCATTCCAAGTACCTGTCCAGTTCAAATTTATTCAAATTTATTTAGGCTATCAACTTCCACAACAAAGGATGGAAATCTGTTCCACCAACCAACCAACCACCCGCTGGCTAAAGGCAAAATTCCGCACATCTATCCTACATCTGTCTTTCCTCAATTTGAATTTATACCCTCTCAAATGATTATTCTGAGCAAGAGGAAGAATTCCATCAGCATTGAGCATGCTCAAGCCATTCAAGGCTTTATACACCTCAATCAGATCACCTCGCAGGTGCCTAGTCTCCAGACACTGTAATTTGCAAAATTTAAGCCTTTGTTCCATTCACTAATCTTGTTGCCCTTCTCTGTACTTGTTCCAACGGCTCTACATCCTTCTTAAAATTAGGCCTCCAGACCTGTATACAGTACTCAAGATGTGGCCTGACCATTGCCTTATACAAGGGGATAATCACCTCCTTATCCCTGCTAGAAAAATTCCTCTATATCAGTGAAAAAAAAACACCATGAGCTACTCTTGCAGACCATCTGCACTGCTCAGAAAGCTTCATATCTGCCTGCACAATTATCCCCAGGTCCTTTTCGTTCTCTACCACTGTCAGTGTAGTACCACAGAGTTGATACGTCACTCTGGGGTTGCTGCTTCCCATATGTAGTACTTTACATTTGTCAATGTTATACTTCATTTGCAACCTCTCAGCCCATCTGCTCAACTTTTCTAGATCCTGTTGCAGCAGTGTACTATCATTAGTGTTCTTAACAACCCTACCAACCTTTGTACCATCTGCAAACTTGGACATTAAGCTTGATATACTATCATCAATATCATTTATAAATACAGAAAACAACAATGGACCCAATACTGAACCCTGAGGGACTCCACTAATAACATTAGTCCACGATGAGCTGTGTCCATTGACTCTCTGTCTTTTCCCACTCAACCAACCCTTTTTCCATAGCAGCAATTTTCCTCCAATGCCACACTGCTCCAATTTGTGCAGCAGTCTTCCATGTGCAACAGTATCAAAAGCCTTTCTAAGATCCAAATATATGATATCAAAATTATTCCCTGCATCCAGTTCCTTTGTGACCACATCATAGTATCCAATCAAATTGGTCAGGCAAGACTTTCCCTTAACAAAACCATGCTGTGTCGTCTGGACTATAACTGAAGTCTTGTCTAGATGATCCTGCAGTGCTTCTTTAACCAGTGCCTCCATTAAGTTTCCTGGAACAGCAGTTAAACTAACAGGTCTATAATTATTTGTGTTGCCCTTTGATCCTCCTTTGTGAATTGGGGTCATATTTGCACACCTCCAATTCATGGGTACCTCCCCTAAGTCCAAAGAAGCTCTCATAATTATGGTTAAGGGTTTGCTTACTTTCTTTGCTGCCTCCTTTAATATAACTGGATAGATCCCGTCCACCCCGGGTGCCTTTTTTATGTTTTTCTTCAACAATTTCTCCTCCACTTTCCTCTCAGTTATTACAAAATCATCTAGTTCATTGCCAGAGTTTAACTCACCTCTGGCATTCTCCTCATGGGTGAATGTAGATAGAAAATACTCATTAATTTGTTAGCCACCTGAGCAGGATCATCAACACTTGAACCATCAATATCAGGTGGATCAATCTGATTCATCCCTTTCCTTCTCGAGTTTACATAGGTAAAGAACTCTTTGTTGTTTTTCTTTGCATCCTTTGCCAAGGATTTCTCATAATCTGCCTTTGCTTGCCTAATCTCCTTTGTGACTTGGTTACAGACCAGCTTATATCTATCATAGGCTTCCATGCCACTCATTAATTTATATGTATCCCATGCATTTTTCTTCTCTGCCACATGTCTCATTAGTTCATCTGACATCCATTTAGGCCTAAACCTTAAACAATATTTCTTAGTTGGTATGTAGAGCTTAGTAGCTTCCAAGATAAATTCTTTGAATGCCTACCATTTTGAATTTGCTGTTGGTAACATCATTAGTTGGTCCCACCATACAGAATTTAAATACTGTCTCAGACCACCGTAGTCATCTTTATGAAAGCAAAAACCCTTCCCTTTTCCCTCTGATGGTGGTTGCCTCTTTGAGTAAATCCCACTTCAGCACACTGTGATCACTGCCACCTAGTGGTTCCTTTATCTGCAGATTCTTAATACATGAAGAATCACTACTGATAATCAGATCAAGAGTATTACTCCCTCTAGTTGCCTCCTGAACATGCTGATGTAGAAAACAATCATCCAATAAATCCACAAAAGCGTTGCTAGTGTGTGACTGACCAATCCACAAATTCCAGTCACTATCTGGGAAATTAAAATCCCCATTATAAGAATCTCTGATTTACTGTCCCACTCTATTTCCCTGTACAGTTCCTTGTTATACTCAGCAGAGTCATTAGCTCTATAACACACTCCTACTCTCAATTTTGATCTCCAAATGCTTATGCCACACCAAACTGACTCGACACTGCACTGCCAAGCGATGTCAACTGGCTTCACTTCCTTGGATTTTATGTGTTTCTTAACTAATAGTATAACCTCTCCTCTCTTCCTATCTTGTCTATTCCTCCTGTACACGTTTTACTCCCCATATTCCAGTTCTGCATTCCTTATATCTGTGTGTCAGCCCGTCTCTGATATCCCAACAATATCTCCCTTTGATGTTCTGAGCAATACCTCAAATTCATCAGATTTATTTACCAAACTCCTAGCATTGGTGTACATGCAAGTATACATGCACCTGTTCCTATTCTTAGCTGCCCTAACACAACCCATGTGTTTACTTGGACCGCAGTGACTCCCAGCAGTCTCTGATATACCCTGCATCTTCTTTTCCAGGCTGCTGCTCATTCCAATAGAAGCAGTGTAAGAATCACTTTCACCTCTGCCAAAGGCTGCTATTAATCTATTAGTCCTGGTATTCCCCCAAGCTAGCACTTTTCCGACCCACCTAACACTGCCTCGATAGCATCAGCAAATATTCTTGCACCCTTTCTATTTAAGTGTATCCGATCCCTGTAGAAGCAGTCTCTCCTGTTAACAAGTACAGACCAGGCTGAAAAATTTTTTTTTTTTTTTTTTTTTTTAAGGAATCTTCTGAAAGATTCCTCAAAAGCAGCAGTAAACAACTTTGGAGATATTGTCTCTTTGTTGAACTCCTTTCTCAATTCTAAATTTGCTACTGCCTTTGTCTAGTCTAATAAAAGAGGTAGCATTCTCATATATTTTCTTCAAAACATAACGTATGGAGTATTTCTGCCTTATCTTTCCAGTGTCCGAAACATTGCCGTATGGAGTCAAATGCCTGGCATAATGGTGTTTTTTATTCATTTGTTTTCTCCATTAGCTGTGCTATTATGTGAAGGTGATCCATAGTTGAGAATCCTGTCCTAAAGACAGCTTGCTCTTTCGATTGATTCTCATCAAGTATTCTTCCTAATCTGTTAGTAATTACTGTTGCGAACACGTTTTAGATGTAGGATAACAAGCTGATTGGTCTTTTTTTTATCTCCTTCCTTTGTAGCAAAACTATGATTGCATTATTCCACTCCTTAGGCATCACGACTTTCCTAATGTATTTTGTGACAAGTCTTGCCAGTTTCTGTGTCATGTCTCTTCCTCCCAATTTTAACAACTCTACAGTAATTTTGTCTTCCTCTGGGGCTTTCTGATTCTTAATTTTCTTCAATGCGTATTCTACCTCATCAGGAAGGATATCAGGTATATTGTATGTGTTACTAATTTGTGATCCATCGTCCCCACTGCTGGCATCATTCCTTCGTTCCTCATATAATTCTTTATAGTAGTCTTCTGCTATTTGAATTATACCTTCTCTGCTATTTATAAGTACACTATCGCTATTCTTCAGTTTCAGTATCATTTTTCTTTCTGTATTACTACTCATGGCTGCTGATTTAAGTCCTTTGTTTTCCCTTAATATTTGTTCTACTTTTCTTCTGTTAAATATTCTTATGTCCTCTCCGAGTCTCTTTCTAATGGCTTTCCATAACTCAGTATATTCAATACTTCCTTGTCAGTGTTTATCTTTCTCTTTATTTATCGTCTTCAGTTCATCGTGACAAGTGTTTCTTGACTAATTTTTTTTTATTTTGATTTCTTTTTACCTATAGTTTTCTTTGGCTTTATCACTTTCAGAAAGTTGTAGTATTCCTCATTGACATAATGGCAGACATACCCTTGTCCTATTCCACATACCCTTTTTGCACAATATATTTTCCATTTCCCTGACAATTGAGTCACTGTCAATAACTAGCTCCTGTGGAATCAGCACATTCTGTTCTGAAGATTGCCACTGTGTTGCCTGGTGCACAAGATCTGAGCCCTGTCATTGAATTGGGCAGATGAGAGCTTGATGGGCTCCAGATTTTAATTCTTTCGAGGGCATATACCCAACTCTTCAAACTCTCGTAGATGTCCATCACAGCACTGAGTTGACACCTAATTTTTTCAGATTCTCATCACCTAGCACACAAAGAAATTCTCCATGGCTAGATCATGTCCTGTTCTAGATAGGTCTGCAAACATGTCACATTTTTCACATTTTTTTTAGACTGTGATGCATTGGAGAATCGTCCCATTCGGTTCCCCCTCTGAATCAGAGCACTTTCACTACTTTGTGAAGGCTGCTTTGCTGCTCTAGTCTGCAGTATGATTTCTGTTTAAACACAATTTAATTAACAATTAAAATTAATAAGATTTATAAATTTAATTGATAAATTGCCAAAATTATACTAAGCTAACAAATTCCTAATAGAGTGCTACATATTATGCTATGTTATAATTATGCTTTGTTATATGTAGAGTGCTACATATTATGTTTTATGTTATAATTTACACTTTCAAATTCGAGATATACACTATTCCATATCTATCTACAACAGTGGCGGCAAGTTTCAAACGGTGCAAGTTTTACCGATACTAAGTAAAATCACAAAATCTCTATCTAAATTCAAAATAAACTAAGTATCATAGGCGCCTCCGTAGCCAGGTGGGAAGGAGCAGCAGTGTGTAGCACACACTTCTTGATTAGACCGAGGTTCGAGCCCGTCACCACCAAATACGGAGGATGCGGAAAGGTCAGGGAATGACCACCGCATATTCCCGGAGCAATATGGCCTTAGTTGCTAATGCTCCTAAAAAAACCAAATAACAAATAACAACTAAGTATCATAACTAGGAATATAAAGCTACTTCCATAAAATAAATTAATATGCTGATTAAGTCAGTAAAAATTTAAGAAAAACTTCTTTATTAGGTGCAGCCATAAAAACTTCACCTGCACAGAGCTACTCTCAATCCCCTGTCATGTCCAGTTGCTTTAATGCCCCATTCTTTTCTTAATGCCAAATTCTATTTAAGAAAAGTAAATTAAGTACTTTGGTTTCTAAAATAATTACCTATCAATGGGGAAAGAGCTATTGCATAAACTTCACTATTACTAGAAAAAGCATCCAAAAACTCAGTCTTGTTTTGTATCTTACCTTCTATGACCCTCAGATCTCTAGACAAGATCACATATTTCTCTTGGGGATTACTCTGATTTCTAATCACTCTTGGCATAAGCACATCACACATATGCTTCTGATGCATCTAAAAGACTGGGTGCTCTCTTTCGCTCTCAGCATTATTTTTGTTCTAAACAGCAGCTCTCTCTATTTAATTATGAAATCAACTCTACCATGGAATTTTGATCTGTCATTTATAAGCTGTTGTAAAGATGTGTTAGACAAGAAGCATTGCCACCTTCCTAAGTGTAAGATTTTATTTACTATTTGTAAGTAGTAGTACAAGAGCCAGTCTTCTTTTACCATCATCTTTTAAGGCATAAGTTATAACGAACAAATTTTAGCATTAGCATTAGCATTAGCAGAGGCATATGATGCAAGAAAGCAAGCTTATTCAGCATCAGCCAAAAAAAACAAAAAAAAAAAAAAAAAAAAACCCACTCCCATTTCACCCCTCCATTCGTTCGAAATACCTGTCCAGTTGAGCTTTAAATTTGTTTAGGCTATCAACTTCAACAACCAGTGATGGAAGTCGGTTCCACCAACCAACCACCTGCTGGCCAAAGGCAAATTTCCGCACATCTATCCGACATCCGTCCTTCCTCAATTTGAATTTATGCCCTCTGAGGTGATTATTCTGAGAAAGATGAAGAATCCCATTGGCATTGAGCATGCTCAAACCATTCAAAGCCTTATACACCTCTATCAGATCACCTCGCCGGTGCCTAGTCTCCAGACTCTGTAATTTGCAAAACTTAAGCCTTTCTTCGTAAGAGCAACCCTTTGTTCCATTTACTAATCTTGTTGCCCTTCTCTGTACCCGTTCCAGCAGCTCTACATCCTTCTTGAAATGAGGCCTCCAGACCTGTATACAGTACTCAAGATGTGGCCTTACCATTGCCTTATACAAGGGAATAATCACCTCCTTATCCCTGCTAGAAAAATTCCAGTATATCATTGACAAGACACCATGAGCTACTCTTGCAGCTCGTCTGCACTGCTCAGAGAACTTCATATCTGCCTGCACAATTACCCCCAGGTCCTTTTCATTCTCCACCACTGTCAGTGTAGTACCGCAGAGTTGATACGTTGCTCTGGGGTTACTGTTTCCCATATGCAGCACTTTACATTTGTCGATGTTAAACCTCATTTGCCACCTCTCAGCCCATCTGTTCAACCTGTCCAGATCCTGTTGCAGCAGCATAGCGTCAGTAGTGTCCTTAACGACCCTGCCAACCTTTGTATCATCTGCAAACTTGGACATTAAACTTGATATCCCATCATCAATATCATTCATAAACACCGAAAACAACAACGGACCCAACACTGAACCTTGAGGAACTCCACTAATAACATTAGTCCACGTTGAGCAGTGTCCATTGATTACCACTCTCTGTCTTCTGCCACTCAACCATCCCCTTATCCATAGCAGCAATTTGCCTCCAATGCCACACTGCTCCAATTTGTGCAGCAGTCTTCCATGTGCAACAGTATCAAAAGCCTTTCTAAGATCCAAATATATAATATCAAAGTTATTCCCTGCATCCAGTTCTTTTGTGACTACATCATAGTATCCAATCAAATTGGTCAGGCAAGACCTGCCCTTAACAAAACCATGCTGCGTCTGAGCTATAACTGAATTCTTGTCTAGATGATCCTGCAGTGCTTCTTTAACCAGTGCCTCCATTAATTTACCTGGAACAGAAGTTAAACTAACAGGTCTATAATTACTTGTGTCAGCCTTTGAACCTCCTTTGTGAATTGGGGTCACATTTGCACATCTCCAGTCCATAGGTACCTCCCCTGAGTCCAAGGAAGCTCTCATAATTATGGCTAAGGGTTTGCTTACTTCCTTTGCTGCCTCCTTTAATATAACTGGATAGATCCCATCCACCCCAGGTGCCTTTTTTATGTTTATCCTCAACAATCTCTCCTCCACTTTCCTCTCAGATATTACAAAATCATCTAGTTCACTGCCAATGTTTACTTTACCTACATCATTCTCCTTCCTGAATAACTCCTCATGCGTGAATGTAGATGCAAAATACTCGTTTAGATTGTTAGCCACCTGAGCAGGATCCTCAACTGTTGAACCATCAATATCCAGTGGACCAATCTGATTCATCCCTTTCCTTTTCGAGTTCAAGTATGTAAAGAACTCTTTTCTGTTTTTCTTTGCATCCTTTGCCAAGGATTTTTCATAGTCTGCCTTTGCCTGCCTAATCTCCTTTGTGACTTGGTTACAGACCAACTTATATCTATCATAGGCTTCCATGTCACCCATTAATTTGTATGTATCCCATGCATTTTTCTTCTCTGCCACATGTCTCATTAGTTCATCTGACAACCATTTAGGCCTAAACCTTGAACAATATTTCTTAGTTGGTATGTAAAGCCTGGTAGCCTCCAAGATTAGTTCCTTGAATGCTTCCCATTTTGAGTTTGCTGTTGGTAACATCATCAGTTGGTCCCACTGTATAGAATTTAAATACTGTCTCAGACCATCATAGTCGCCTTTACGAAAACAAAAACCCCTCCCTTTACCTCTGATGGTAGTTACCTCCTTGAGCAAATCCCACTTCAACAGACTGTGATCACTGCCACCTAGTGGTTCATTTATCTGCAGGTTCTTAATGCATGAGGAATCACTACTGATAATCAGATCAAGAGTATTGCTCCCTCTCGTTGCCTCACGAACATGCTGATGTAGAAAACAATCATCCAATAAATCCACAAAAGCCTTGCTAGTGTGCGAGTGACCAACCCACAAATTCCAGTCAATATCTGGGAAATTAAAGTCCCCCATTATAAGACTCTCTGATTTACTGGCCCACTCTATTTCCCTGTACAATATCTTATTATACTCATCAGAGTCATTAGGCCTATAGCACACTCCTACTCTCAATTTTGATTTCCCTATGCTTATGTCACACCAAACTGACTTGACGCTGCCCTGTCCATCGATGTCGACTGGCTTCACTTCCTTGGACTTTATGTGTTTCTTAATTAATAGCATAACCCCTCCTCCCCTCCTGTCCTGTCTATCCTTTCTATACACATTGTATTCCCCAAATTCCAGTTCCGCATTACTTATATCTGTGTGACACCACGTCTCTGATATCCCAACAATATCTGCCTTTGATGTTTTGAGCAATACCTCAAATTCATCAAATTTATTTACCAAACTCCTAGCATTGGTGTACACGCAGGTATACATGCACCTGTTTCTATTCTTAGCTACCCTAACACAACCCATGTGTTTACTTGTACCGCAATGACTACCAGCAGTCTCTGAAATATCCTGCATCCTGTTTTTCAGACTTCTGCTCATTTCAATAGAAGCAGTGCAAGAATCACTTCCACCTCTGCCACTGGCTACTGTTAATCTATTAGTCCTTGTATCCCCCCCAACTAGCAGTTTTCCGACCCACCTAACACTGCCTCGACAGCATCAGCAAAAATTCTTGCACCCTTTCTATTTAAGTGTATCCCATCCCTGTAGAAGCAATCTCTCCTGTTAACAAGTACAGTCCAGGCTGAAAAAAATTCTACCCCTTGAGCCTTGCACAATCCCTCCAGGGCCGAATTGATCGACAAGGCTCTCATCATATACTCCCTCCTATCGTGTCTGGGCAGAATTGCAGACACTTTCAAGTTCAACCCTAATTCACGGCTTTTTTTCAACAGTGACCTGTACTTGCTAAGTAATTCCGCCGGTCTCCTACTCTTAATATCATTAGTGCCAACGTGTACAACTATATCACCTTTTGTGCCCTTAAAAGATGATATCCGTTCTACAACGTCATCAACCTTTGCCCCTGGCAGACATACCCTGGTCCTATTCCACCTATCCTTTTTACAAAGGATGTTTTTCCTTGTAACAATGAAGGTTCTCAGCCTTACAGTAAATTTAGGTATGATTACTCAACACGTCAATTTGTACAAAAGCAAAGAGATGTTCCTTTTTTTGGTTTTACCCACTGTTTTTCATGATATGCTTGAGTAACACCATAAGTAAAAAAATTGCAATTAGTGAAAGATTTCCAATGTTTTTAAAGAGCACAGTTAATATTCATGGTGATCAAGGAAAGGAATTTACCCTTCAAAAAGTGCATGCATTATTCACATCTAAAATCATTTATTTTTACATTATTAGAATTGCAAATAAATAGTCTCAGATTACTAGGAAATCTGCAGATCTAAGTATAGCACTAAAGAATATCTTCTGTTTTGTATTTAATTACTTATCTTGGACCTGCCAGTATATATTTACCCACCTTTCTATTCAAGTTGAAATACAAGAAGATAATTCCTCTCTGACTGCTCAAATTCATTTATAAAGCATTACAATGGAATTCTTTTTGGGCAAAATGGTTGTAAAAATTACCTAAAACCCATATCAAAGATACCCGGTGATTAATGTAACTCAAATCAAAGAAATCTATAAATAATAGTTAATTTATGAACTTGGAGAAACCTAATGTTTAATTCAAAGTGCAATAAGATAATTATTTAATATTTATTGCCTTTATCCCGATGTTATTTTTGATTCATTCTTTTCACTTTTCAGAATCAAGGAGCAGCAACTGTTTTCAATCAAGAAAATGAGTGAAACAGCAAGAATAGAAAAAGTGTTGCCTTGTGTGTTCTAAATATTGATAAGAAAAATAATTTCTTCATTCAAAATGAATAATCAACAGTTTTAAAAAAAACCGTCATGATATGGTATTCATAGATTAAACAATCCCAATCTTGATAGACTATAAAACTCTGCATTTATAAAAGACACAAAATATAAAATAATAATGTTACACATTCTGAATCAACAGAATTCTGTTAAATGCATAGGCAGTTTGAAAGAAACAAAAAATTCAGAAATTTTTGAAGTTTTTAGAGATACTGAAAAAGGAATTGAAGTTCACAATGTCAGAAATATAAAAGAAGAAATCTTTGATATGAGAGGAGAATCATTGAAAGAAGAAATCATTGAATCAGAAAAGAAATTGATTTATTCAAATCATAAAACCCTTCATACTCGCGAAAAACAATTTGCTTGTGAAATATGTGGCAAGGCATTTTTGTACTCAAGTCAAATGAAAATACATGTGGTAGTTCATACCAAAGAGAAGAAATTTTCTTGCAAAATTTGTGGCAAGGCATTTTCACAATCAAATAACCTGAACACCCATTTGTTAGTTCATACTAAGGAGAAACCATTTAAATGTGAAATATGTGGCAAGGCATTTTCACTATCAAATCCCATGAAAATGCACACGTTAGTTCATGCTAAAGAGAAGAAATTATCTTGCGAAATATGTGGCCAGACATTTTCGCAATCAAGTAACCTGAAAGCCCATTTGTTAATTCATGCTGAGGAAAAACCATTTAAATGTGAAATATGTGGCAAAGCATTTTCACAATCAAGTAACCTGAAGGCCCATTTGTCAGTTCATAATCAGAAGAAACCATTTTCTTGTGAAATATGTGGCAAGGCATTTTCATTTTCAAGTCACATGAAAATACATCTGTTAGTTCATACCAAAGAGAAGAAATTTTCTTGTGAAATATGTGGCAAGGCATTTTCACAATCATCGATCTTGAAAACCCATATGTTACATCATACTCAGGAGAAACCATTTAAATGTGAATTATGTGGCAAGGCATTTTCATTATTTGGTAACCTGAAAACCCATTTCTTACTTCATACTCAGGAGAAACCATTTAAATGTGAAATATGTGGCAAGGCATTTTTACGATCAAGGTACCTGAAAGACCATGTGTTTGTTCATACTCAGGAGAAACCATTTACATGTGAAATATGTGGAAAGGCATTTTCACAATCAAGTCACATGAAAATACATCTGTTAGTTCATGCCAAAGAAAAGAAATTATCCTGTGAAATATGTCGCAAGATATTTTCACACTCAAGTAACCTGAAAGCCCATTTGTTAATTCATGCTGAGAAGAAACCATTTAAATGTGAAATATGTGGCAAAGCATTTACACAATCAAGTAACCTGAAATCTCATTTGTCAGTTCATAATCAGAAGAAACCATTTTCTTGTGAAATATGTGCCAAGGCATTTTCACAATCAAGTAACCTAAAAAATCATATGTTAGTTCATACGAAAGAGAAGAAATTTTGTTGTGAAATATGTGGCAAAGCATTTTCACAATCAGGTAACCTGAAAGCCCATTTGTCAGTTCATAATCAGAAGAAACCATTTTCTTGTGAAATATGTGCCAAGGCATTTTCACAATCAAGTTACCTGAGAAAACATATGTTAGTTCATACGAACGAGAAGAAATTTTGTTGTGAAATATGTGGCAAAGCATTTTCACAATCATGTTACCTGAAAAAACATCTGTTAATTCATACCAATGAGAAGAAATTTTGTTGTGAAATATGTGGAAAAGCATTTTTACAATCAAACAACTTGAAAAGGCATTTGTTACATCATACCAAAGAGAAGCCATCTGCTTGAGAAAAATGTGGCCACTTCATCTGGATAGTGTAGTGTAGTGTGGCATAGTCAAAAACACTTGTTCTGCAAATTAACCTTTCTGTTGTGGAATTTATTGTAAAATGTTTTCTGTTTGAAGCCAATTTGCAATTTCTGTATTTTCTTCGGACAATATGTGGCCCTTTTTACTGTAAAAAACATTTCTCATGTTCATTTGTTACTTGCAAACCATGCATGGTAGCACATCACAAGTTACCAATGAGAAAATATGAATTTCTCATTGGCAACTTAAGAATATTTCAACTCGAAGCCACATCCTTATAGGCCCTGTTTAGTCTCAAAGGCGATCACTTCAACCAAAAAAAGAACATTGGAAATATGGAAAGTTAAGATCACGAACTCCAGTGGAGTAAATGCCTGCTTATCACTTTACCAGATGCTGTTTATGGGGCGGCTCCGTAGCCAGGTGGGAAGGAGCAGCAGTGTGTAGCACACGCTTCTTGATTAGACTGGGGTTCGAGCCCATCACCACCAAATACGGAGGATGTGGAAAGGTCAGGGAATGACCACCGAATATCCCGGAGCAATATGGCCTTAGTTGCTAATGCTCCTAAAAACCAAATAACAACAACAACAGCCGTTTATGGGAATGTTTCTTATATATGTTTATTTTTCGATAGAAATTTTCTATAAGGTTGATTTTCTATCACCCACTTTCAATATTTAATTGCATTACTGGAAATAATGATCAAGAAAGGATGAAACTGAAGTTTTTTAGCTTGGTCCATGACTCCAGATAAGTTCATTTTGATTTTGACAAGTACAGTTCATAGCTATTATAGCAAATTCATTTGCAATCAGAATTTGGTAATGAAGATTAAAATTTGCAAATTTTAATCTTCATTACCAAAATTATTTAAGTTCCTTTTATTCCATCAAATTGTAATGCTCACTGTTTTGTGTAACTTTTGTTGATAGAAAAGGAAGGAAAAAATTTCACATGAAATTTTGTTTGTCAAACCTTTTCATTGAATAAGGATATTTTGTTTCTTTGGGAGAATCTATTGTCAGGGAAATGCTTTTTGTAATGAATACAAAATAATAAACTCCAGTTTATACCAATGTAATTTAATATTAATATTAGGAGTGGTAAATGATGTAAGAAAGCAATCTTGCACATTCCTATGTATATGCCCATCCATTTTAGTTTGCCTAGTTCTTTTCATTCAAACTATCCACGTTCACAATACCAGCTGGAAGTTTGCTCATCTATCACTTACCTACCAGCTGAAGACAAATTTCTGCATATCTATTCTTTATAATTTTTTTGTCTATTTGAATTTATGTTGTTGTTTGGTTTTTTTAGGAGCATTAGCAACTAAGGCCATATTGCTCCAGGGATATGCGGTGGTCATTCCCTGACCTTTCCACATTTGGTGGCTCATGGGCTCGAACCCCGGTCGAACCAATCAGCATTGGCTTTACTCAATCTTTTCAAAGCTCAAAAAACCTCAGTCATATCTTGCAGGTGTCTGTTCTAAAGTTAGTGCCATAATGAAACATTAAAGTTTAAAAGATTTCATTCAGCATTTATCCAAAAATCAAAGGGAGAAAAAGTTGAGCTATCTGACTGGAGTAGTTTTAAGTTAATTTGAAGCTTGTTAGAAAGAGCCCACGTTAAATTGGTAAAATAATTATAAATACACATGCACTGTACTAAAGTGTAAAGTGTTCATTGTCTGACAGCCCAAGGAGTTTCCCCCATCTCCGTGTTGTGTACTCTGTTTGTGAAACCCAGAACACTGTGAAGGCCATTGATTTTAAAAAGTGTAAGGTACATGTTTATGTTGTGTAGTGTCATGTTGTGTTGTTCCTCTGACCTTTTAGCCATTGGGTCCCTAGTGGGATCCCCCCCCCCCGTTGCCCACACTGAGCCCCGAGGAGGCAGGTCAGGCATAGAGGGATCGCATTAGAAGTAAGTACTCTGGCAGGCCCTGCCACCTAATTTCCTAAGATTTCAGTGGCAAGGACCTAAAAAAAAATAAAAATAAAAAAATAATAATAATAAAAAAATAAAAAAAGATAAAAATAAAAAAAATAAAATAAATAGATTAAATAAATAAAAAAATAATAAAAATAATAAATAAAAAAAATAATAATAAGATAAAATAATAATAATAAAAAATAAATAAAATAAAATAAAAAATAAATAAAATGCATATTTAGTTAGAGTAGGGGTAAAGACAGGAAGGGGGGACAGATAGAAATGTGGGGATGATAGGGAAGGCAACCCCAGAAAGGTCAATGGGGACTGCCCCAACAGGAGAAAAAAAGGGATGGCAGGGAGGGGAAGGAGACAGAAACCCATCCCCTCCCTCTCCCTACCAGGGGAGGGGGGGTATTAAAGTGAGCCAAGTTAGGGTACCCGGTTCGGAATGCTAGTTGGCCAAGAAAAGCAGTTGACATCTAATGGCACGCCGGTGGCGTTGTCAGTCTTTATCTAGGACATTGTCTTATTGGTCACATCCATGAGAGTCAAGTCCAGAAGTATAAGAACCTTTTGTCTTTCTTAGATTGTCTTAATTTGTGGGTTGTCTCTATTCAAAGGTAGTTATTTGGTAGGTATCTTTGGTGGGTGACATCTTTGGAGAATGTATGGTAGTTCACACCAATGATGGTAATGCTGGTCAAGTTTAGCTGCTTTGTTCCAGTACCATCTGGGTCTTTGGGTTTATTTAGTAGAGGGTTATCATGTTGCTGCAATTAGTTGTCTTCTCCTCAAGAAAAGCTGCTGTGCATAGTTGGTGAGAGCTTGATATTCTTCCTTAGTATCCAGTAGGTGGTTTTCTTTGCCTTTTGGTATATAAGTCAGCTTTGTGATAAGCTGGCTGCAGAGGTCATCGTAGAAGGGGCACTCGTGCATGAGGTGATCCCAGTCCTCAATTCCTCCACAGGTGCATGTTGGGTCCTCTTCTAGGCCAAAGGTTGTTAGTTTTGCCTTTATTGAACCATGGCCAATAAGCAAATACGTGGCATACAGTCCTGGAGAAAACCATATTGGGGATTTTGGATAGATTCTGCTAACATCTGGGATGAATCTCCTGGTGATTTCCCCCTTGGTTGAATTTGTCCAGCGGTCCTGCCCACACCCGCTGCATGTGTGCTTGAAGTCTCCTCTTCTCAAATTTTTGGTTATTGGTAAGATTCAACTCGAATCCCAAGCAGGTCTGAGACACGCCCATAGAAAGATGATACAACATTCCAGTTCTCACCACCTCCAGGTCGAGGGGAAGGGCCAATCCCAGGACCTGGAGGGCGTGAGTACTCACAGTGCAGCAGGCACGAGAGATGGAGAGCAGGACCGTGCGTTGAGTGGAATTCAGGATTCGTCTGTTTACTGCAGTCATAGCCTTGCCATATACCAAATTCCGGCTGCATACGTAATCACAGGGATGAACATAGCCTTGTAATACGAGAGGGTTCGCTTGCTGAGACCTCAGTCCCGGCGGGATATCCTAGCAACCATGGCAGTATAGTTTCTCACTTTGGTTCTGATGTATTTGAGATGAGCTTGGAAGGAGAGTTTTCTATCTAGTACTATGCCAAGATATTTCAGTTGCTCTGACAACTTTATGGTCTTGTTTCCAATTTTAATCTGTTGTGGTCTTGTAATACGGAGAGTTCCTTTAAGAAGCAGAGAGTTTGTTTTTGATGGTGATATGGTCAAGCAGTGTGTTTTTGCCCAGTCCTGGAGGATTTGGAGTGCATGGTTTGCCAAGGTCTCAAGCTGGGCCCTGGAATTTGCAGCCACCATCAGGATGAGGTCATCAGCAAAGGCTTGTGAACGAACCTCCCCAAGGTCTAGGCATAGAAATTCACCCATCACCATGTTCCATAAGGTCGGCCCCAGGACCGAGCCCGGGGGGGCAGCCACGGTGCATCCGTCTTGTGAGTTTCTGATAAGGTGCGTTTGCTGTGATCACCCTATTTGAGAGGTAGCTTTTCGTGATATTGAACAAATTGTCCGGTAAATTTGCTTGCCTGAGTCTGTAGAGGACACTCGGCCACCAAAGGGTGTCGAACGCTCCCGCGAAATCAATTGTAATCATCAATAAGTATTTCCTGTCTGCTTGGCAGGCCTCAGAGAGCAGTGCCTGTAGAGCATCAACCGTGGAACGCCCTGGTCTGAAACCATATTGGTTTGGTGATACTAGGTTTGCTTTCTCATAGTGGCTTTGGATCCGTACATGGAGGAGACGCTCTAGGAGCTTGCTGCATATGGACGATAGGGCTATGGGCCTGTATGAACTTGGCAGATGTGGTGGTTTTGTCGGATTTTTAAGGATCAGTTTCATATTTTCAACTTTCCAGTCATCAGGGAAGGTGCTAGTGTGTAGGCAGAGATTGAATAGGTGCAGCAATAGCTCCGGGGCAAGCTCCACAACCTTCTTCACAATCTCAGTCTCGAACAAGTCAGGCCCCAAACATTTTTTCCCTTTGATAAGAGCTGCTGCAGGTAGGAGTTCTTCCTGTGTGAATTGTGGTTGAACTTGTCCAGTCCAATAGGTTTCATTTTCTCTGCAGATCTCATGCTGCTCAGTTGTTGTTGAATTAATGTTTGGATGAAAAACGTTTAAGATGTTTGAGACTGAGTCCCTCCAAGTGGTGGTTAGGTTTCCCTGTGGGGTTTCCGTAGCGGTATTCACTCCCCCCCCCCTCTCCTGGGGAGTTTGTTTGTGGTGATTTTGTACACCACCCCCTAGGGGTCAGAATTTCCCATGTAAGAGACAAGATGCTCCCAGGATTGCTGCTTTGATTTCTTTATTATTTCCGTATATGCGTTTCTTGCTGTTCGATATACTTGTTTAAGTTCTTCGACCTCCACATCAGGCCAAGATCTCGCCCTTTGGAACGCTTTTCGTTTGGCTTGTACCTCCTTTCTCATCCTTCGAAGTTCCTCGTTCCACCAGGCCACCGCTCCCGGAGAAGGGTTTTTCCTTTTAATTGTGGCATTGCAGACTTGAGATAATAGGGTGGTAATCTCTTTTTGAAGAAGGTTTGGATTTTGAATTTGCCTGAGTTTCTGCTGCTTTTTCCCACCATTTCCAGCAGGGCGCCCCTGAACATGTCCCAGTTTATTTTTTCTATTGCATGTCTATGTTGCATTACTCTGTTGTCTATTATGGTTTTTTTGTGATCCTGAATGTAATGGCTCGGTGGTCCGAGGTCGTCCAATCATCTTGGAAATTCCAGTCAGAGATATAGTGGAAATTCCAGTCAGAGATATAGTGGCTACAAGAAACACAGCTGGCTGTGTTTCTTGTAGCAAGAGAAATGTCAATGGTGGCTTCCCAAAGGGTGCTGCTGAAAGTGGGGCAGTTGTTTGGCTGATTGAGGATTCCGAAAGTTGAGTTACCCAGGTAGTCCTCCAGTCTTTGGCCGTTTGTTGCTCCTCGATGGTCTGGTGTTGTGCTGTACCACGTGGGAGACCTGCAGTTTACATCTGCCCCAACGATAATTCTCCCTCCTGGAAGAGTGTTTAGTACACTTTGAAGGTACCTTATAGCCCCGATAATATCTTTGCCTGGACGGCAATATAGGGCGACAATGTAAAAGTTTCCAAGCACTGTAATAATGTGGGCACATACAGCCCAGGCTGTGGAAAGTTGGGTTATCTTTGTGGCTGTGATGTCAGGGTTTCTTACAGCTATTGCTGCCTGTGGGGTTTTCCCTTCCACCTGGATGACTTTGTAGGTCAAGGGATAGCCTCTTACCTGGTTCTTATGGGTGAATAGCTCTTGCAGGATAATTACATCCGTGTTGTCTTTGTCTGCCCGAATCGATTTGGCCGACCACAGCCCAGGCCCGTTGCGCGGTAATTTGCTTTATTTTTACCTCTTTGAAGTTAAATTTTTTAAGGTGTCTCCCCATAATCGATCCGTTGTTGGTGCTGGCCCTTGGCTTTTATATATGTTGGACATATTCTGTCTCTGATGGAATGTGCTGAGTCCATTTTGAAACTTTTACAGTTCACACAAATAAGATCTTTGGTTTTGTTAGGACAGCTATTAAATTCGTGGCCTTTTTCAGCACAATGGTCGCACGTTGGCACTGTCTGGATACAAGTGTGTGTGGCCGAACTTGCAACACTTGAACCATTTAGGCACAGCCACATGTTCGCGAAAGCGGTGGCTGCCCCAGTTTATGTATACCCTTGCTTGATTGTTACTTCCAGGTGATTGGTTTGAGTTGAACAATCCAGTTTTTGCCTCCTCCTTTGACTTTTTTGGAGTATTTAGGTGTGATTAAGGCATCTGCCTCTAAGTCTGGGAAGTACTCCTTCAAGTTCCTAGAGTATAGTTCCTCAATCAGTTGCTGTGGGGTCCGGTTGTCACTGAGGTCAAAAATGATGATAGAGGGCCCCAACTTTTTTGGCGCTTCTGCCTTCAGACCCATTGTCGTTATTTTTGCATTGGTCATAATTTTGTTAGCTTCTTTTTTAATTTCTGTTTCGATCAGTATGCCTATATTTCTCTTATTGCTTTTATTTTCGTAGTTTTGAGATCATCTTTCAACTCTGTCATTATTTTGGTCTTGATTTGTTCACTTGATTCTTTGGAGTTAATGGGTATGATAACCACCAGATTCTGCTGTTTTATCAGGGTTCTCTTTCTTATATGCTGAGGGTTTTGTCGACTGGTCTGTGGTGGATGCCCTTGGATGGAGGCACCCAGTTTAGAGGTTTGAAGATTCTTAAGTACAGCACCGGCATAAGAGGGCACTGTAGATGATTCAGGTTCTGTGGTTAGGCCCAGTTCCCGCTCGGGTGAAGACTGGGGAAGCTTAGTGCAGATGTCTAAGGCCTTTTTCAGTATTGTAAACCTTGTCTTGATTTCTTTGTTGACAGCTTTTAGCTTCTCATTCTCAATTAGAAGAGCTGTTGTGATTGTTTCGAGGCTTGTCCAAAGTTCCTGGACATAGTTTCCAGTGGCTTTGGTGAATCTATGGAGTCTTGGTTGAAGTGTGCCACCAAGTTCCTGTGCAAGACTGAGATGATCTGATCTGATGGAAGGCAGTGGTGTCTCCCTCATTAAAGGGGCCAGCCAGAACAGGTGGTGCAGGAATGGTAAGCATACTGGATGGTGGGATCCCAGATGAGACCACTTGGTCCAGAGCAGACGGTAGTTGTGTAGCCAAGAAGTCTGCTGGGGCAGTTTGAAGTGGCAGAGCTGATGGAGTTTGGTGAGCACCTGAGGAGATTCGTGTCACAGGAGTGTTTGGAGCTGCAGTTGAGGTGGAGTTTGCCATCAATTCAAGGATGGAGGCAGCTATTGGTGTAGAGATTCTTTGGTCCAAGGTGGAAGCTGTGTAATTATGGTGTCACTGTACTGTGTAAAGTGTTCATTGTCTAACGGCCCAAGGGGTTCCCCCATCTCCGTGTTGTGTACTCTGTTTGTGAAACAGAACACTGTGATGGCCAGAGATTTTAAAAAGTGTAAGGTACATGTTTATGTTGTGTAGTGTCATGTTGTGTTGTTCCTCTGACCTTTTAGCCGTTGGGCCCCTAGTGGGACCCCCCCCGTTGCCCACACTTAACCCCGAGGAGGCAGGTCAGGCATAGAGGGATCGCATTAGAAGTAATTACTCTGGCAGGCCCTGCCACCTAATTTCCTAAGATTTCAGTGGCAAGGGCCTAAAAAAAAAAATAAAATAAATAAATAAAAATAATAAATAAAAAAAAATAATAATAATAAATAAATAAATAATATAATAATAAAAAATAATAAAAATAAATAAAATAAATAAATAAAAATAAAAAATAAAAAAAATTAAAAAAATAAAAAATAAAAAAAATTAAAAAAATAAAAAATAAATAAATAAAATAAAATACATATTTAGTTAGAGTAGGGGTGGAGACTAAAGAAGGGGGGGGGACATAGAAATATGGGGATGATAGGGAAGGCAACCCCGGAAAGGTCAGTGGGGACTGGCCCCACCAGGAGAAAAAAGGGGGTAGCAGGGAGGGGGAGGAGACAAACCCGTGCCCTCCCTCTCCCTACCGGGGGAGGGGGTATTAAAGTGAACCAAGTTAGGGTACCTGGTTCGGAATGCTAGTTGGCCAAGAAAAGCAGTTGACATCTAATGGCACGCCGGTGGCGTTGTCAGTCTTTATCTAGGAGATTGTCTTATTTGTCACATCCGTGAGAGACAAGTCCAGAAGTATAAGAACCTTTTGTCTTTCTTAGATTGTCTTAATTTGTGGGTTGTCTCTATTCAAAGGTAGTTATTTGGTAGTTACTGTACTGTCAAAAGTAATCAGGTGCGAAAATATCAAAAACTTTTATTGACACAATACAGTTGTGTCCCTGTATCCACTGATTCAAATGTCCGCGGTTAACCATGGGGGAAAAAAACGAACAAACTTACCACGCACTACCCCGTGTCCAATACCATACTTAAGATGCCAATTTTAAATCTAATAGCTTCCCTTTATTTTTTGTAATCATGTATGGTTTGGTCAGCGACATTACACATGTATAATGGTTTACTGTGTATTTAATTTATCAATTAAACTTTATTATATGCATGTATGTATGTACAAGAAAATCATGTAATATATGGAGTCAGCAGGTGTTAGCTTATATCCGCAGTTTCAGCCATCCACATTAGGTCTTGGAACGTATCTTCTCATTTCTCATGATGTCACGTATCTGCGGGGGATATCCCCGCGGATACGGTGACATCATGAGAAATGAGAAAAAAGCTTTATTGTTTATTTGGGTATTTCAAAAATGAAGTTTGGTGAAGTCATCTCTTCTTTTTCTCGGCATACAAGTCTTTGTAGCATTGAATCCCATCTTATAAAATTTGCCATATCTCGATGCTACCTCCAACATTTGGATCTCCATTCATAATTGCCTCGCAGGACATGTAAAGTCCCGAAAAACTTTCTTCAATTCTTTTGGTGGCTTCAGTGTTATCCAATTCAGAATTGTTTTTCTCTTCTCTTCTTCATATGCAATTTTCTCGTCAATTTCAAGCACAGTTGCATCATCTAAGTTATTTGCATGTGAGTCAATGCAGTCATGTACATTGGCAGTGTCCAAAGGTTCGAATTCCAAGTCTTTTCCAATCTTCACAATGTCTTCAGCAGTTGTCTGAACTTGCAATTCAAAACCAATGAAATCATTTGCCAAATGGGGCAAAACATGCTGCCAAACATAATGCATGTTGTTGGCAATGATTTCTAACCAAGATGCAGATATATTTTCGATTGTATTTAAAGGTGTAAAAAATAAACTTTGAAATGAAAGTTTGTAAAGCTACCACGTCTCGTCAGGATGGAATTAAGAATACTGAACACTGACTGCCTGAGGGGAATACTGACATATGTGCAGCATATATGAGACACTAGAGTTGGCACCACAGCATATATGTGCCTGTACCTAGGCTACAACAATGCAGCATATATGTAGAGTAGTGTCTAGGCTATTGAATGAGTTTTAATATGTACAGTAAATTTTCAACTTAAATTTAATTAAAAATCGTGATAGTGAAATCCGTGCTGTTTGAAGCAGTGCTAAGTGAGGTATTGCTGTATATGTATAGGGCGGCACCTAGAAAGTCTGTTCAACTCCACCCCGTGTCTCTGTGAACCGCAGTATCACTACAAAATGAGACAGATATGTGTGTGACGTAGGTTTGTGTTGTGTTTGACGCTTGGCTACCTAGAAGCATCAGTCACCTGGACAGATGATTCTGGGTACTCGTCCAAACCATTGGAACGTGGGCCAGTTCCAGATAGAGCACATAATGTCTGAAAAGAAACTCTGACCCACTTAGTGATGCCAAAAGGTGAGCTAGGATCCTCTGGGGAGGATCCTAGCTCTTTTCTTTTCCAGAAGAAAAGAAAGGAGCAAAAGAGAAGGAAAAAAAAAAAAAACCTGTGGTGCTGGTTGAAAAAAAAATATATATAATAAAAAAAAGACACATTGGTGATAGTTGGGATAAAAAAAAAATAATAACAGTAAATAAAATTTAAAAATAATAATAATAGCAATAATAAACAAATAAAAAAAAAGGCTGGTGCTCATTGACAAAAATAAAAAAAAATAAGAAAAAAGTAGTCTTTAATAAGTACTCTTGTATCCAGGATAATTCAGATATGGAACTGATGACCTTTAGCATCACTACATCACTGCACCGGAAGAATTGTAGAAGAAAATATATCGAATTGTGATGCAATTGTGCTTATCATGAGTAGCCCAGCCCTGCACAGACATTTCTGAGTTCCCTGAAAGTACACGTTTTGTCATCCAGGATATCAGAGAAGCAAACTATTGTCCCGCTTACACAAGTGGATTGTTTTGGTGCACTACTCTGACATTGATTCTCTTTCTGAGAGCAAACAGCTCGGAGGCAAAGTTCTGAAGACTAAGAGATGGTTTTTATTCTGCAGAAGCAATTATTCTCCTCCTGCTTATTCTCCTCCCGCCCTGGAGAAATACGTGGAGCATCTGTTTGGAGCTTTACTCTGAGATTGTCATAGATTGCACAGTTAAAGAGCAGGTGACTCCAATCTTCTGTATTCTTGCAGCTGCAGAGAGCGGTGTGATGCAAGCAAAACTGAAAGTTTTTGATTGACAGAGTCATGTCCAGTTACCAAAAAGGAAGTTTCCATAGTTAAGGAGCATCGGGTTTTAACCGATTTAGAGAGTAAAAAGGTCACATCAGGCAGGAATTTTCTTGTAGCCGCTACAAGCGGGTTAGTGTCCCATCTGCTCTGCCAGATGCTAATTAGCTCGTTAAAGGATCTGAATTTCTCTTTTTTAGGATCTTCATTTAAATTTAGCAGAATACCAAGTAATTCTGAAGGCATTTGTTTTTTGTGTTGAAAGTAGAGGCCACAATAGATAACAAATAGATTCAACGGAAGATACCCTGCAATAACTTGCACTGCAACGGTGGAAACTATTCTTCTACAGACTGAGAATAGAGAGGAGCATGCTCCGCTGGATGGAATTCAGTTTTAACCTCATTTTGGAATTGGTGGCCCGATGAAATCAAGCTCTTGCCGCATAGGTGACTATTGGGCAGGAAAACAGCATTATAGTAGAGTGACTTCCTGGAGAGATTCCACTCCCCTCTGGAAAAATCCAATAATTGACCCTGTGAATTTTTTGATTTTGATTTTAGTACTTATATGAATCAGATGAGGATAGAAGGAAAGCTTATGGTCAATAATGACCCCAAGGAGTTTTGCCTCAGTGGGTATAGAGAGCCGTTTGCCAAAAATTTGACTTGGGGAGGCTGCCTGAGATCCAACTTGGATTTAAAAAGCATCATTTTTGTTTTCACTGGGTTAATTTTAAGTTTGTTAGTCAATGACCAGGTGTAAATGGTCAGTTAAAATCTGGTTTGGATTCACCTCCAACACCGCACAAGAACTACTTGAGACCAGAGTTGTCAGGTCATCGGCAAAAGTAAAAATTTTACAATTCTGGAGAACGGTCCAGCCAGTCTTGAAGCACAATGTTTCAGATAATGAGCCCCAGGACAACCTTGGGGGTACCCTCGAAAGACCTTCCTAGAAACTTTGAGAAATTTTGACTTGAAAATTATTGAGTGGTCAGAGTAATAGTTTTGAAATAATTTGTACATATGAAAGGAGCATCTCGCAGACTGGAGGCGTTCAAGGGCGCTGCCCCACCAATGTCGAAGGCGCCCGCAAAATCGACCATAATAGCTAGTTCAAATTTGTATTTAGAATTTACAATGTGCCAGACAAAGTCAGACAAGGCCTCCTTGCAAGAATGACCCAGGGTGAAGCCATATTGTCAGGCAGAAAAGAGATTTTGTTGTTGCAACAGCTGTTGGTTGAAGAGCCATAAGCTGCTCCAAGATTAGCAAGCAGTGCAATTGGTCTGTAGGCACGTGGATTTGAGGTAGGCTTATTTGGCTTTTTGATAAGACGGAGCAAAGAAACCTTCCAAACAGCGGGAAAGATGCTTCCATGTGGCATTTATTGAAGAGGAAGAGCAAGTAGAGAGGTCTTAATTTTATCAGCCAGAGAATGAACATATATTGAATCATATCCATTTCTGGACACTTCTTTACGTTGATCTTCTTGACCATTATGGTTTGTTTGTTATGTTTGTTATTTGGTTTTTAGGAGCATTAGCAACTAAGGCCATATTGCTCGGGGATATGCGGTGGTCATTCCCTGACCTTTCCGCATCCTCCGTATTTGGTGGTGATGGGCTCGAACCCCAGTCTAATCAAGAAGCGTGTGCTACGCACTGCTGCTCCTTCCCACCTGGCTACGGAGCTGCCAACCACTGTGGTAAGTTCCTCTAAAATAAACGACTTGGTACGTTCTTCAGTGGTGTACTTGTAATTTGCCTCCCGAATTGCCATAAATAAGAAATAAGTTAAGAATTTGGATGATAGAGTCTGTCCAGGAAGAGGTTTCATGAGTCTCAGCGGTGACAGTGCCGAGAACATCAGAGGTAAATGTTTTCTCCCGAGCTATCTTGTACATGAGTCCCCATGGGTTTTTGCTGTTGGATTTTTTTACAGTCCAGGGTTCTCTTTTGCTCATTACAATTGCTTTACTGAAGGCATTCTTTTTGGCAATGTCGTTATGTAATCGCATAACGTCGTGAGCAGGCTAGTTGTGGTGTCGCTGACATAACCATCGAGCAAGGTGAACTGATTTGTGAAGAGTAGTAAGGTCCTGGGACCACCAGGAGCGGACTTTAGAGTGGATGGTTTCTGTTGATTTATAGAAGGCTTTAACAAGAGACTGTTGAATAAGTTTGGTTAGATTTTCTGTAGAAATTAAGCTGAAGCTGTCTGGACGGTTCGATGGAAAGTCATTAGTGATAGAGGCATCAAGAGTCCCGGGAAACAGTTTTTGTGCAGAACCGGGCGAACTCTGGTGTTCTAGGTGAGTTGCAGTTGGTAGGTGCATCGACAGAGATGTGGAATGCAATGGCTCTGTGATCGCTGAGTGTCCAACCTGGGATTGTAACACACTCTCTGATGGGTGAATTTGAGTCACTGGTGGTGAGTGTAACGTCAATATTCGACTCACCAGTTGAGCTGCAATAGGTGGAGAGCTGGCCTGGTCGATTCTGGACTGCAAGATTGCAGTCCAGAATCAACCAGGCCAACTTAAAATAAACCTTAAAAAATCGATCATGCCAACTTATTACTTAAAATAAAGTCCTCAAGAACTTTATTGGTGTTAGAAACGGGACTTTGCATTGACATCCGAGGTAATGAGGATATTCCTAGAGCCAAGGAAGTTAAGCACGAACTCCAAGAAGTTTAATGAGTCTTTGAAGTCTTCGGAAGGGGGACAATAGATTGGCAGAAAATAGAAAGAGATGAGAAGGTGATTTGCACACAAGTCGCCAGTTTGTTGCAGACACCATGGATAACAACAACATCTAAATTTCGGTTTAAAAAGATGCATGTTTTAGGATCTTGTGGCACAGGTTGTACCACTCGAGCATAAATGGAACAGCCCATAATTTTGGAGATATGCCCAGACTGACCCTTCAAAAAGTAGGGCTCCTGGATTGATCATGTTCACAGCATTTTGCTCTGCAGCCAGCCGAATCTCATTCGGGACCTATGTCCATTGATTTGGAGAACTTTAAGGTTTACTGGAGTTCAGGAGAAATAATGAGAGTGAAAATCATCAGAAGATGTGTTATCCTGATTCACTTGAAATGCAGAGTTGTTTGGGTTACTCTCCATCGGCAGTTATGAGCTGTATCATTTCCAGGGCAGGTTGTATCTCTCAGCAAGTGCTGTGAAGCCTTACACACAACCATTTTACAATAGACTTTTGTAAGGCAAAGGACACAGATGGAATAAACTTTCTTGTGACCATACCTTTGGAAGGAGAAGACCACCGATCTTGCCAGAGTTGAACCAGGTGGTTCCATCAACGAGTTTTTTCGGTTTAAGGATTACAGTGGATATTAACAGTGAAGTATAAAAAGTCAACTGGAATGGCATGCCTAAAGTAATAGCAAAAACCTCGATAAGCGATTTGGAGGTCCAGAGGTAGGCAACCATTTAAAAATTGGAGCCCGGCTGTCGAGACAGTGCGACAGGTACGGCACATCATTAAGAGCATACATCTTTGGATAGAGCAGAGTTTCTCTTGGATGGCAATCTTCTTAGTATACGAAAACCAGGCGCCATAGGTACAAATCGATACAAACACCACTTTGTACAAAAGACGAAGGGTATAATGGTTAAAACCCCAGGATTGATGTCCATGGAATTTGTCTTTCCATGGGCTTGTGGGACATGACCACCCAACCATTAGAAGGCTATTGAAAGTATTAGAAAGTATCAGGCTGTATCAACAGCCCTGATTAAGGATTCTCATGGTGAGCCTCCAAGAAATGAGCCCAACGTGTCACAAAGGAGTATCAGCAGTGTTTGAAGAACCTTTGTCTATGTGAATGAGAGGAAGACTTTGGAAGAATTTCTGAATCGCGTGGGTCACAGCATCAGTTGGAAGAAAAATGAACTTTAAAGGAACCTTAACACTTAATGAGATTTTCAATATTGTGTTTTATTTATTTCATTTTTATAGATACGGTATGATATTTCTTTTATTGTTCATTTTTATGATTGTGCAAATAAGCTCGTTCTTCTGTAAAGCAGTGAGATATAAATTTATAATGCAAGTGTTAAAGTATGCTTCAGTGCAATACTTATGCTTTCTTTATTGCAGGCTTATGACATAACGAATGTAATATTTTTCATGTCAGGGAAGTGTTCATAAACTACAAACAATAAGAATAAAAACTAGGGTACTGCACTCGCTTCTTTTGATAAAATAAAATAATTACAGAAACTTTAGACTCTTATGTGTGTCGCTTCCTCAGCTGTGCATACAAAAATGCGCTACTATATCTATATAATATCGGTGTAGACACACCATATACAACTCTTAAAAGAAAAAGTACGATCGTAGTGTGAAAGGCATTTGTATCTCACATTGTGCTCATCCTTCACAACGAGTTACCATGTATTGCACTACCTGAAATAAGTAACACTTCACTAATAGAGAAGACTACTAGTGAAGACTATTAGGTCGTGGGCGCCACAACCCAGATGGTACCGTTTCAAATCTAGTTGGCTTTTCATCGGTGGGTGCCTTTCACACTACGATTGTAGTTTTTCTTTTAAAAGTTGACTATGGTGCATCTACACCAAAGTCAACTTTTAAAGTAGTAGCAATAGTGGCATCACATGCCACTATTACTACTACTACTACTACTACTATGTATTACAGGACAGTTCATGTGATGATATTACTATTTTAATTTACAGAAGACAACATATAATTCAAATCTTTCATATGTAATGAGAAACTTTATAAATTAAAGGAATTTGAATAATAAAGTGTGAAGTTTGTCCCTTTTGTTTTTTTTTGTTGTAAAGCTAACTCAAATAAATAGTGATCTAAATGAAAGAATGCTAAATTTTGTTAAATAAAATTACTAACTCAGCAATAAAACAGTCAAAATTTAGTCACATAATTGTATTCCAAATTTTTCGTTGATTCCAGATTCTTTGTATTTTTGTGTAGTATAGAAAAAATAAAAATTAATGGCTATGGTAAGCAACTATATGATGCAGTGTTCATTTCATAGAATGCCATAGCAGAAGTAATAAATAAATAAAGGAAAATAATTAAATTAAAAATCTGAAAACATACGCAAATTACCATATGTACACTTGAGAAATGAATTTAAATTATAAGAAGGGAGAAAACATGTTTGAACTGAGGAAGACGAAAACGCCTACTCTTTTTCGTAACCAAACAGCCATCATAACCATTGATTTAAACTTGGGGGTATTTTTACTTATGATCGGTCACGGATGTGACGTCATCCGCGGATGATGTCACTTCCGTTAAAGAGTCATTCTCTACGTATTTCATAAAAAATTTCTAATTCGACATGTCGAAAAGTAAACATTTCAAAAGATTCTAAAGAAGTTTCAAACTTCCAACATGCATGCAAACAAACACACACACACACTTTTTTTTTTCGTGATAAAATTTTAATATTGCGAATAAAAAATAATGTACAATATTTCCCATAACACAAAGAATCACAAAATTTTCTATAACATAAAAACAATTATTACATTAAAAAAAACACAAAGTATTCTAGAAAAGGTACAAAAAATCACAGCTTACCTGAAAAAAATTGTTTAACAAATATTGAAGAAAAATTTATTCCAAAAACTGCCATATAGAATGTACTTCTCTATTAATATTTGTTGCCAATCTTCTGGCTTTGCTCAATAGCTGAGCAATGATTACGGAGGAACGATTTGACGTAA